>NC_136516.1:44506823-44669323 GCF_053919585.1 Euprymna scolopes | reverse complement strand
TAAGATGTGAATAAAATGGATAGAACGAGGCCAACAATGGATGGTCACATTTAATACTACCGAGAGTAAATCATTTTCCTTTAATAATTATTAGCAGGGCGCCCGGCGTTGCCCGGTCGTAAAATACGCTTAAATATGATGTTTTAATTTATACAGATTTCGTATTTATTATTATATAGTCAATTCTCTATTGATTATTATATGGTACTTAATATACAGTAAGATTTTGAAAGTTTAACAAATAACTTGGTGCCATTATTTAGACTCGAAACCAAAACATTTAGCCGTCTCCTCTTAATTGTTACCGTTTGAGTCATCATCAGACGGATAAAAAATAGTTAAAAATTAACCGACTTTAACGTATAAACATAAATTTGTGCATGAGTACAAAACAACTTTAAGTCGACTTATGCCTGCCAAGTTTCAATTTTGTTCTACCTTTGTTGACCTTTTAGCAGCTATTTTTACCGGCTAAACCCCCATAAAAGAACGATCCACAAAAAATGCAATCATTTTACCCGCCTACTGACACTTTGCGATCTTGCGTCTCGGGGATACACTTTGAAAAGAATGGAGACGGGCAAACAGACAGACATAGTGTGTTTTATAAATTATACATGAATCTTTTTCAACCACGGATTGTAATGCCTGATAGCACCCTTTCAGACTCCGAACTTCTAAACTCCTCGACCTGGAATTCCTACGGAGATCTATAAAAAAATAAAATGGTTTTCTTTTTTGTAATAAATACTACATTATTACAAATGGATACATATTTTTGGACCAATCTGTATGTCATATACGTTTTTTAATACTTATTTTGTGCTATCAAATTCTACTTTTTGCATCGAATTCTACTCTTGTGATGTAGGTCGCTTGCCTCCTAACTTTCTTTCTATGATTGAAAACATTCTGAGTGATATCCATATATCTGTCCGGGATGCTGCCAAACTTATCAATAACCTTGATGCCAGCAAAGCAACAGACCATGACAATATTTCAATTATAGTGTTTAAAAAGCTGTAAACAGAACTAGCTCTCATTCTTAAAAAAACAAAAAACAAAAAGAAACTGTTCAAACATTGCTTCATAACAAAATCCTTTTCAACATCTTGGAAAACTGTCAGTGTTTAAAAAAACTCGAGATTGGTCTTCTGCATCTAAGTACAGACCAATAAGTCTCTTGTGCATCATAAGTTGCTTGAATCTGTAATGAACCAAGAAGTCGTCAATCACCTCAGTGACAAGCAATATTGGTTTCGTTTTGGACAACCGATAGCTGAGTTACTGACTGTGATATCACAGAGTATCTGCAAATATTCGTTTCTAGAACAACAATCTTTGGCAGTTCAAAGATATTTGATAAAATTAGGATAAAGGGTCACTTCAAAAGCTATGGAAAATCTGAAAAAAAACCTTCTCAAACATTCATTTCGGCGTGTCTCAGCCTCAAGAGTATCAATTCTGTGTCAAATACTCTTTCTGATCTTCATCAATGATTTTCAGGATCCCACTCTGGTTTGGAAATAATTGGATTCTTTGATAAAATGTTAGTCCCTAGGAAGGGGCCACTTGATTTTTTAGAACTTCGACTGAAATAAAACGAAACGACGATCAAACATGTCCAAGAATGGAGCACTTTTGTCACATCTGTGGACGTTCTCCTAGAAACACTCTTTTCTGTCTTGAAAGAATACGAAGCCGACTTTTCTCTTTTTCTTCCTTAGAAATTCTTTCTCACAGAATCGAGGATGCTAGGTTTTATATGCTCTATCGGGATTTTCATGATAGCTACTCTATTGATCTCCATTCTACAATCCTCTCCCAACAAAAAAACTTCTCTAGCTATTACCACTGTCAACAACTTTCTGCCTCGGTGTACCCAAAAGCTAAAACTAAACGGTATTTTCACGAGAAAATTTATTTCCAAGAACTGCATGCTTGTGGAAAACAATAACACAGGACTACATGCCAGCTAACTACAATATGGTTATTTTCATGTCTAATGTTAACAAATTCTTGCCGAGCCGTCCTCATCAGTAATCGAATTCTGAACGTTTCACCTATCGTCTCCAATCACCTCACGATGTTACTCATCGTTCACCTGACACTCATTAACACTTAGGCTCGAGTGGCTTTTGGGTTTTGGTAAGAATGATTCGCTAATAAATAAAAGAAAAATAAATAAAAAAAAACGGTTAACGTTCGGTAACCCTGTTGGTCTAATATACACGAAAGTCTTGAAATACTCTCAAACTAAGAAGTAATGAGAGAAAGATGTAAACGAGGTGATTTGTGGTTGAACGAAAAAAAAAAAAAATCGCGCGTCCGGGTTTGAACTTTGGCACAGAACGACTTTTGAGAAATGTCTGGAGAGGATAAGAAGTGGAGTTAGAAGAAAAAAAAAAGGGGGGAACAATAAAAACCCAAGAAGTGTCGTTTTGCCTTAAGCTTTGCCTTCTGTTTGGTCTCTTTCCAAATCAACGTTCATTAGAGTCAAACTACGAAAGAAAAGAGTTGGCGCCGTTTTTATATAGGGGATTTATTACTTTCGTATTCCGAATTTCTTCCTTCGTTTTTTCACCTTCCCCTCCTCGGACCCCGCCTTATTTACATTCCCGCCTGCTTCATTTTTTCTTTCGCCCTTTCTCTCTTTCATTTTCCTCCTCCTCCCCCCCTCTCTCTCTCTAATATTGTTATTTATTTATTTATTTTTACCTGGGCCCTTCTATATCTTCTAAGTTCTTTCTTTTACTTTCCTTTTAATTCTTTTTCGTGAGGCCTCTACTTACTGCTTGGTTTTCTTCCTCCATCATTTTTTTTTTCGTTAATCTCCCCACACACGCATTTTTCTTGCTGTTTTCCTGTTTTCCTTTTTTTCTTCTTTTTTTCTTGGCTCGCCCTTTTTTAACTTCATTCGCCATATTACTGCTAATTCCTTTTTCGCGCTCTTTTTCTCTTACATCTTCCGTTTGTCATCCTTCCATTTTTATCATTTCTCTGTTTCTTTTTATTAGCGATGCGACGATTCCAATATATTTCCCGATTCCGATACAATCACCGATTCTGTAACCAAGTAAACGATACGATTGCCGATTCTGTTTTAAATTTCCGATTTCGATACAATTACCGATTCCGATTCTTTAAAAATAACATGTAGTTGTAGAATTGATTTATCTTCATTAGTTTCTAGTCAGATTACCGTCAAAACGCACGTATTATATGCTTATATTTTCGCAAACGTAAAAAATTTGAAGTGATCTATACATTTTCGTTTTATTGACAATTTAAATTCGATAAATATTTTTTATTTTATCTTTAGTACAAGCAATAGAAAAGTATGTCTCAAACAAACAAACAAACAAAATAATAATAAAATAGATAATTAAAGGAATCATTTTTTGCATAAAAATATGCACTAATTTTTCAGATTCCAATACCAATTCCGATACGCCATAAGGTTCCGATTTTTCCGATTCCCGATTCAGATTAATCGTCCCAACACTTATTTTTATAAATTCTTAATTTTACCCCCTCCTGATTTCCTGACCTTTTTTTATTTTCGTTTCTCTTCCTGTCTTCCTATTTTCTTTTTCCTTTTTTTTTTTAGTCTACCCCCGCCTCTTCTATTTCTTCCAATTTCTTTCGCCGTTTTTTTTCTTTCTTTCTTTTTAACCACACCCCCTTATTTCACTTCTTTTGTCGTATGTCCTCTCCTTTCCCTCTATCAACTTTTTAATCTTCTCGCCCACTCATCCTTTTTTCTGTCTTTTTCTTTATCTTTTATCTTATCCTTTCTTTTTGCCTCTTCACGTTCTCCTAACTTCTTTTTCTTTTTTCTTTTCCCTTTTTGTTTCATATTTCTTTTTTTATTACTATTCTTCTCTTTTTTAATTCCTCTATTGTTTTTCTCTTATATTTCTCTCAATTTTTTCTTTCTCTTTCATTTCAATTTCCTGAACCCCCCCTTTTCTTTTCTCTCTTTTCGCCTTCGTTTATTCTTTTCCTTTTGCCCTGCCACTTTTAGTTCTCCTTGAAATCTACCTAACATTGATAATTTTTGCTTTTCTACTTCCTTTCGCAAAACTTAATCATGTTCTGCAAAACCAAAACCAAAAACAACACCCCCTCCCCCTTTTCCTTCTTCCCATGTCCTCTTTTCTCTTCCTATCTCCCCCACTTCCTGACCGGTTTCCTAACATAAAATGTACCAAACATTAATACTGTAACCCTTTTTCTTCTCCCATTGCAAAACTCATTCATGTTCTGCAGGGCATGGAACAAAAAACGATAAAATCCACTATAAAACAACCAAACCAAACACTACAAACAAGCAATTGAAGATACAAAAAGCGTGAAGATAAAAACCTTCTAGAAAATAACTGGATACAAAATGGATGCTGTTTCCAAAATAATTGGATTCAGCATTAAATAACTAGAAAAGGGTTGATATGCCGTAAAACAAAACAACTAAAACTAACTTTATTTCTTCTAATCTCATACTTATTTTTTTTGTTTTTTAGTTTTTGTCATCGACTTCTTTATCTTTCTTTTAGCTTTCTTCTTGTGCTTGCCTCTTTTTTTTCTTCATCCATTTTTTTACTTGTATTTTTTGTTGTGTCTTTCATATTTCTTTTTTTCTTCCTTCGTTTTTATCGTTTCTTTTGCTTCTTTTTATTACTTCGTTCTATTGCCCCTCCTTATCTTTTCTCTATTCTTCTTCCTCCACTCACCATTCCCCCTTCTCCTCCTCCTCCTCCTCCTCCTCCTCCTCCTCCCCTTCATCTTCCTCCGTTCTTCTTTTTTATCTCCATTTTTTTTTTCCGCTTTTTCTTCATCTCTTTGTTCTTATTCCTTTGGTTCTCGGTCTCCCTAAACATCTCTCATCTTATTGTCACTTTTCAACTCTTATTCTTGTAGTTCTTTTGTAGTTTTCTTCTTCATCATCTTCATCATTTTCTACCATCAAGATTTATGATACTACTACTACTACTACTAGTAGTAGTAATATTCAAAATTTTATTCACCTCTATTTGCACCGCACACCGTTTAGAACAATCCATTTTTTTTTGATTTCGACACATCATCACCTCTGCCAACCAACCACGCATACACATGTACACGCGCTTGCGCACTCACTCACACACATACGCTCTCACACACACATACACTCACACAAACACATATATTCACACGCATTTGCTCACACACTCACTTACACACAATAATACACTCATGCGCACTCACGGGTTCATTTTATATTGATTTATTTACTATACACATACATATACACACGCGCACACACACGCACACACGCACACATCCATTCACTCTCCCCCACAGACACACCTACACTCAAAACACCCTCACTCACTCTCATATACTGACAAATTCATTCGTACACAGTTGATACGCACATTCACACACTCACAAACATAAAATCACACAAACATAAACATAAAATCGCACACACATGCACACACTTACACAGATATTCACATACGCACACACACTCACAAGCACACTCACTCACTCATACACACTCACAAACCTGCACACAGATTTACACATACAATCACACAGACTCACACACACATAAAATCACAAACACACACTCACTCACACACACTCACGCACTCACGCACTCACACACATAAACACATACACATACATTCACACGTACAATCACACACACACACACTCACACAAACATAAAATCACACACACCCACTTACGCACATTTGCTCACGCACACTCACTCACACACACTAATACACACACTCAAACATGCACATTCGCGAGTATATTGATTTATGTAATATTAATTTACTACACACAGACATATACACACGCGCACAGACGCGCACATCCCCTCACTCTCTCACACTCACACACACACCTACACTCAAACACATACTCACTTTCTCTCATACACATATTGATTGAACTCACTCACACCCAGTAATACACACACACACACACTTACAGGCACACTCACATACACATACACTCACACATACACAGTAATACACACACATTTGCGGTTTTATTTTGTATTGATTTAAGGAATATTGATTCAGTACATTTACACCGGAAGAGTCGCCTCGTGTTCTTCACAGAACGTGAGTGACAAGAATGCATTTCCTTAAACGCGTCTGTCTCTTCCTCAGATGCGCTCCAGAATGTGATATGCGCGCACGCGTATGTGTGTATTTTTGAGGTCTTTCGTAAAAAAGTCGCGCCACTAACAAAAAAAAGAGAAAGTTATACGCACAATATAAACAAAGAGAAAACCTGACAGCATATCCGCTCTTGATCTATGTTTTTGAGTCCCCTCTAGAATGCGTTGGATTAGGGTTAGTATTAGAATTAAGGTTCGGCTGTACAAAATACAGAATAAACGCCACGGCAGAATGCATCGTGGATGCCAGAGAACTACTTGTGTTAGCTTATGCGGCACTTGTGCACTTTATATTTGTTTTTGGTTTTAGAAGAGTTATACACGAGAAAAAGGGAGATGGTTCTGAATTCTTACGATTTTCAGAGAAATCGTGGTAGTTAAATCTAAAAAGTACAGTATATATACAGACTAATACAACTAAAAATATTAATTACGGGAAGATTTATTAAATTAAATTAATTTAATCGTATTGTTAAAAAAGAAGAAAAAGTCGTACATTTATTAATTTAATAAACTGTCTTTTACATCAAAATAATCAATCTGAATAATCTGTTTAAATTATTTTATCTTTTAAAAAAAGTTATCGTTTTCCAAAAAATGTAATAATTCAATAAAATTTTTAAATGCTCTAAATTGACTTTTATATTTTAGTAGAAAGCCGCCCGGCATTGCCCGGTTGTAAAAGATGCTATATATATTGACTAGCAAAAGTACCCGTCGTTGACTGAGTTCAAAAACAGCCTACAGAAAATGGACTCTGATTTATGAAACTATGGCAGGTTATGAAAAGGAAGGGTTGTAAAGAGATAGCTTTGAATTTGGGGGGTATCAAAACCAAAGCAAAACATGATGAAAGTAAAAATAAAATAGATAAACCCCATAATTTATTATACCATACCTGTTCACACTGAAACACTTATCACAATATTCTGTGGATCTATATTAAAAAACCTTGTTAAACTTTGTGACATAACTTCCATTCCATGGAGGCCAGGCGCGAACGAACACCCCATAATTTTATTATACTATATTTCTTTAAACTGAAACATAATTATCAAAGTATACTTACGCAGATAGATATGAAAAGTCTTTATTAAAGTTTGTGCCTATTTCCATTCTATGGAGGCCAGGCGCAAACGCAGACCCCACAATTTTATTATACCATCCTATTTAAGTTAAAACATACTTATCAAAGTATTATTATTTACATCTATATCAAAAACACTTGTAAACGTTATTTTTTTAAATTTTTAAATTTTTTATTTTCATACTTTGTGGACCAGGCGCGTACGCAGACCCCACAATTTTAATGAATCATCATTATGCCAGATCAAACATACCCATTCCTGTGTCTTGATACATCTTCTATCATTATATGTGATCAGTGTCCTATAATAGTCAACCATATAGGAGCCTATTCGTGACCAGACACACACACACACACACACACACACACACACACACACACACACACACACACACACACACACACACACACACACACACACACACACACACGTTCAGCTTTATATTATAGATTAATGCTGATTTCATATTTCTTATTATACTAGCAGGAAGGTGAGGGGATCCCGGCTTTGCCCGAGCGTAAAATACGCTTAAATATGATATTTTAATTTGTCCAGATTTCGTATATATTATTATAGAGTCGTGATTTTAAAAGTAAAAAAAGGGTACTTATTGATCCGTACTGAAATAATAACGTTATTATTTAAAAAGACATTCTTAACATGGGGAGGGGACCGTATTCTTTGACTATTCTATACAATTGAATAAAAAAACATATCATAAAACTTTAATTAAACTTGGAAATACGATTTAAAAAATAGCGCGGATCAGTAAGTGTATTACATGATAAGGGCTGTCCCCTTTTCATGTAAGTATAAAAATAGAGAGAATTTAGTTAAAATGAAAATGAAATAGCATAGGCGAAATTCGAACCTCGTAATTTAGTTTTAGAAATAGATTACGTGTGAGAATTTAAAAATGTAAAACAAACATTTGTTTAAAATATAGATAAATATTTCAAGGAAAGAATGTGAACTCTCAAGTTTGTTATGAAATTTTAAATTGAAAGAATGCAGCTTATAAGATAATGTTTTTAACATATTGGAAAAATAGGTTACTGAGAAATAGGAAAAGTTTTGGACACGTATGTCCAGAACACGTGAAAGAAGGCACATGTTTTAACATGTGTATGACGTCACGGAAAATAGAAAGTTCTAGGGATAGAGAAAAACTTTAGTTAGAAGAAAGTCAGTGAGAAAGCTCAGAGAGAGTCAGTCGTCTAGGAGCGAGACGCCACTTCAAGAAAAAAAGGTGAAACTTTGAATTCTTGATGATGGAATCACGGCCGGTCGCGTGACGAAATAAACCATCATGTGTTTTGTAAAGCTCGTCTTGTGTTTATGATTCTTACAAAAAGGTAAAGTTAAATTGTATTATATATGTGTGTTATAAAATGTCTTTTCATACACATCTCGACTTCTCATATTACAATGTCTGAACACTATGTCCTCACTCAAAGAGCTTCTCCTTCTTATATCAACACAATTAAGGAATGAACATTTAATATATAAGAATCTCTCCTAACAGGAACAATCTCTCTAAGTCTCTTACAATAAAATGAACAATCTCTTTCTCTCTCTGAGTCTTTCAACACCCCTCTCTGTAATAAGACACACTCTCACTAAGACTCGTATCTTTACTAATAAGAACTCACGTAACATACGCACAAGTGGTACATGTAACCTATATGTAACAAGTGCACTCGCACCACCAAAAAAAAATAAATAAATAAATAAAGTAGTTGGGTTCCATCAGCTAGAATCGAAAGCGAAGCATTAAAAACTGGTAACTTTACCACAGCACCAACGTGACACGTATACACAATGATTAAAGATTAATAATTAACATTACTGACTAAAATGAATGTACAAAATGAATAACGAATTTTTCAATGTTGACCCCCTCTGGACCCCTTAAAAACTATTTTAACCGTATAAAGACGCATAAAAGAACTATCCGTAAAAAAAAATCCAATCATTTGAGGTTCCTAGCGCCGCTCTGCCACTTTTAGTTTCGGGGGAGATAGAGTTTGAAAATATGGAGACAGACAGACAGCATATAGCCTTTTTCTATATTAGATTTCTGAATTAAAAATAAAATATCCCCAATTGATTATTCGTATTGTTATCATCTTTAGTATTATTTTCACAATGTTTCGGTCGATATAACCTCCGAATTTCTTCGGGTGTATCTTGTTGGACAGATGCATTTTAAAAGTATTATTAATACACAAACAGAAAGACCCGGCATATACAATAAACAATAGCTTCTGTGACATGGCAGAGGCGCATTCAAAATAAATGTGTCTGTTTAAAGCACAATAAACTTAAATTCAAACCATGATCACAGCACAAGCAGAAAGGTAAGGCACATAGAATAAACAGTATGCTCTTTGATATGGCAGGACGCGTTCTAAATAAATGTTTTTTTTTTTTACAAGGTGGTCACCACTTATCAAGGCCCGGAAGCCACTCATGGATAAGGGTTATTGTAAGTACAGTACGTTAGTGTGGATATTTTAGAGTGTCTACTTAAGGAGACGGTTCATCAGGAATTTGTTTATGTTGGACTTGAAGACATCTAAGTTGTAGTAAGGAGGGAAGCAGGCAGATGGAACAGAGTTTTTGCTTAGAGCGCAAGTAAACCATGATACTTGACTTTTGCATTTTAAACTTCAATATTATGGAATAGTATTATAATCTTCAAAGAGCTTTCAAATTTTCATGTAGTTCCGTCCCATAGAAAAAAAAAAAGATATTAACATTTTTAAATTTCAATTTGGCTATGCGTATAGATATATTCATATGTATATAAATAGATAGATGGGGCATAACTTTATTAGAATAGCAAAATTTGAAAATAACGAGAAAGAAGTGAACCATAATCGAATGTTAAAAAATAATACAAAAGTCGATTTAAAAAAAAATCACATCCGAGATCATCAGCCTATTTCCATGAGTTCCTAATTAGAAGAATCGGTTATTGGACAACACTAAAGAGATGAAAAAGATTGTGCTTCTACATTCTCTTCAGATTGTTTTTGTTTTACACGGAGGACGAACTAAGTTCCACCTGTCTGTCGTCGAGGCGCTTGCCATCAGTTTCAGCCCCCCCCTACTTTGTGTAAGCAGAGAAACCTTAGTTGGCAGTTGGAACTATTTCGCGGGACACATCCCATCTAAGGTTCTTTTTTTTAATTATTACAACAATTCTACAAAAAAAAAAAAAAAAAAAAAAAAAAAATTCTACTCCTCTTTAAAGACGTATATCCTTGAAAAATCCGTCTGTACGAAAAGCGTTTTGGGTTTCGTTCTTTTTGCATTTCGAGATTTTTTCTTTTTTTTTTTTTTAATCGACTTATTTATTTTATAACCTTCCGAACAGAATTCACCTTTTTCTTGGGTTGTTTTACACTTCGTGATTTTTTTTAATCGACTTATGTATTATTTTTTAACATTCAATTATGGTTCACTTATTTCTCATAAATAGAGAGACACCTTTTTTTAGCAAATTCCTAATCTCAGCGACTATTGATCAGAATTTAACAAATAAAGGCTCGTTGGAAAGCTAATGACCTAAATAGGCTATATGACATTTGCCCTTAATGTCGCAACTTAAATGAATCATCCAGAGTCTATTTTAACACTTTTTACAGCCAAAAAATGATTCAATCATAGTCATTTGTATTTCTAGTTCTGCCCTTAATGGAAGAAAGACTAAAACTTGCTGCTATGGTTTCAAATGATCTGAAATAACACCAAGGGGAGACTTGATTCCAAATATTTCTTATATGTTATATCTCCCCTCTTTGGTTTTTATACATAAAGTAAATTTCACAGTGTATCAGGATTATTTGATACCGGAGATATTCAAAATCCAAAAGAGTGGCGATATAAAATATGAGAAATATTTGGAATCAAGTCTCCCTCTGCTGTAATTCAGATCATTTGAAACTCTAGCGGCAAGTTTTAGTCTCCTCTCCATCAAGGCCGGAGGTTTGGAGGAAATTATATATATATGTGTGTGCGTGTATATGTATATATATATATATATATATATATATATATATATATATATATATATATATATATACGTATATTTATATATATACAGTGGGGAAACTAAGTGTTGGACACATCCCATTCTCGTTTTTATTATATGATTTTTGTTATGCATTAAAAAGTTCCAATTTCTAAAGTTATTTGTTATTGTAAAATTAGTAACTATTTCTTGTTAAATTTTCGCGTCATTTGCTGCATAAAAAATGTGTTAAATAAAGAATAATGGGATGTGTCCAACACTTATTTTCCCCACTGTATATATATATATATATATATATATATGCATGTATATATATATGCATGTATATATATATGTATGTATATATATATGTATGTATATATATATATGTATGTATATATATATATGTATGTATATATATATGTATGTATATATATATATGTATATTTATATATGTATGTATATTTATATATGTATGTATATATATATATGTATATTTATATATATATGTATATATATATATATATATATGTATATATATATATGTATATTTATATATATATATGTATATTTATATGTATATTTATATATATATGTATATAGACATATATATATATTTATATATATATGTATATAGACATATATATATATTTATATATATATGTATATAGACATATATATATATATGTATATTTATATATATGTATATAGACACATATATATATATGTATATTTATATATATATGTATATAGACATATATATAGATATATATATGTATATAGACATATATATGTATATTTATATATATATTATATAGACATATATATATGTATATTTATATATATATGTATATTTAGATATATATGTATATAGACATATATATATATATATGTATATTTATATATATGTATATAGACATATATATATGTATATTTATATATATATATATGTATATAGACTTATATATATATATATATATATATATATATATATATATGTATGTATATTTGGTCCAACATCCGAAATATATGTAACCAAACGGATAAAACGGTAATAAAAATAAAAAAAAACAAAACACACACACACATACACGTATATATATATATATATATATATATATATATATATATATATATATATATATATATATATATATCACATCGAGTCGTACTGCTTTTAATATCGTTATGAATGCATATTAAAGTTTTTAAGAAAGCTAAACCAATTTCTATTTCTTCTTTTTAAGAAAAAATTATTTTTAAAGATATACATTTCGCTTCGATCGAGGCATTTTTCAAACGATTTCTTTCTTTATACTCTTTTGATTTTCTTGGAGATGTAAAAATATATCCTCGTTGAGATATTAAATGTATAATTTTTACGTCTCCTTAAGTGCAAGCACGCGGTTAACATGGGAATGTTAAAAGAAATAAAGTGGCCCCTTTTTTAAAAAAAACAATATAACTATGAATGAATATTAATTTTTTTTTAAGAAAACCAAACGATATAGTTTTTTACATTTTAGAAATTTTTATTTACATTTTAAATATATATATAGCACGATTTCGCAACAATCGAGGCATTTTCAAGCGATTTCTTTTCATTTGTATTTATTTTCTTCCCCACCAAAGCAAATTAGGCACAAGGCCGTTTTTAATGTGGGGGGGGGGGTTAAAAACCAGCTGCCCTAAAAGTAGGCAGAAAGGGGGCACTCCGGTTACCAAAAATAATAGTTGCCCCAGTATAGAGGGTTTCCCCTCCATTGACTGGCACAAATTATCTTAAGTGCAGCATCTGCAAAACAGATACAACGCCTGGCCTTTCGGGCTGGGATTACAGTGTAGTATCTGTTCCGGCAGATACTGCACTTAAGATAATTTGTACCAGTCAATGGAGGGGAAACCCTCTATACTGGGACAATTATTATTTTTGGTAACCAGAGTGGCCCCTTTTTGCCTACTTTTAGGGGAGCTGGTTTTTACCTCACATTAAAAACGGCCTTGTGCCTAATTTGCTCAGTGGGGGAGCAAATAAATACCATCTGCAAAACAGATACTACACTTTGATCCCGCGATTTCTTTTTATTGTCCCGTACGCTGCGTGCTTACAGTCGTAGAGACTTAAAAATTATACGTCCCAACGGACTATTACTCAGAACGATTTTTTACATACACATGGGGAAAAAAATTGACCGTTTTTTTTTTCTCAACATACACCTCCAAACACCCGAGCAACGCCGGGCACCCATGCTAGTATATATATAAACGTGAACGTGTCTGTGTATCGGTCTGTCTGTCTATCTGTCTGTCTGTGTGTCTGTGTACATTTTCCTTCGCAATAACTCTGTCAATTTTAAGTCTACAGACTTGAAATTTCATATACAGGGTACTGAAATTTGGAAAAATCTATGTGATCTGTTTTCGGCTAGAAAGTTGGCTGTTAAGGGGTCAAAGTTCAACGATTTGACCTTTAAGAACTCTACCAAACTCCTCCGACAATTTTGGGCCTAAACACTTGAAATTTTAGATATAGGTTCCTTGGACATAAATCTGACCTAATAACTTGATTCGATCCCAACACATTAAATTTTAAGGGGTCATAATAGGGGTCAAATTTAAAAAACCGGACCTTTTTTTTTGTTTTTGCTCAGCATACACCTCCAAACACCCAAGCAACTTCGGGCACCCATGCTAGTATATCTATAAAAGTAAACGTGTCTGTGTATCTGTGTGTATATCTTTGTGTCTGTGTACATTTTCCTTCGCAATAACTCTGTCAATTTTAAGTCTACAGACTCGACATTTGATATACAAGGTACTGAGATTTGGAAAAATCTTTGTGGTCGGTTTTCAGCCAGAAATTAAGCTGTTCAACGATTTGACTTTTGAGAACTTTACCAAACTCCTTCGACAATTTTGAGTATAAACACTTGAAATTTTAGATATGGGTTCCTTGGACATGGATCTAACTTAATAACTCGATTTTAGCCCAAAACCATAAATTTTAATCTTAATTTGGATCAATGTTAAAAAATGTTTACCTCTGCGGTCTCTACCAAATTACTCAGACAATTTCCCGTCTAAACATTTGAAATTTTACATAAAGGCTATTCAGAGATAGGGCAAGATTTATAATTCGTTTGGATCGAAAATTTATAGGTACCAATGTATAAATGTATGTATGTATGTTTGCATGTCTGCCTAAAACTTTCGACAGAGGCGACGGATTTTACCAAGATCAGTATTGTTTTTAAGTCTGACCTTTCATACGACAAATATCGAAAAACTGGCTAAAAACATTAATATCTTCACCTTTAACTGGGCACTTTTCTACAGCCCTTTTCGCCGATATTTTTTAAAGTTATCTTCTCCTTACGATTGTCTAGCCTAAATGTTAACATAATTCAGTTCAGGTTTGGCAGTGGTCCTAACCGCAAGGACGTCAGGTCTTTTCCCTCCTTCGCGGTACGGGTTCGAGGCTACCTTCCTACTATCACTTTTTTTTTTGCCTTTTTTGATCAACAGACACATACAAACACCCGGGCAACGCCGGACACCCATGCTAGTATATCTATAAAAGTGAAAGTGTCTGTGTGTGTCTTTCTGTCTGTCTGTGTACATTTCCCTACGCAATAACTTTGTCAATGTTAAGTCTAAAGACTCGAAATTTGATATATAGAGTATTGAGATATGGGAAAATCTTTGTAATCGGTTTTCGGCCAGAAATGTGGCTGTTAAGGGGTCACAGTTCAACTATTTGACCTGTGAGAACTCTACCAAACTCCTCCGACAATTTTGAATCTAAACACTTGAAATTTTAGATATAGCTTCCTTGGGCATGGATCTTTGAGCCCAAAATAATAAATGTTAAGGGGGTCATAACAGGGGTCAAAGTTTTAAAAAAATTGATCGCTTTTTTTTTTGCTCAACATACACCTCCAAACACGCGGGTAACGCCGGGCTGAAATGCTAGTATATATATATATATATATATATATATATATATATATATATATATATATATATATATATATATATATATAGTAATACTTGAGATACGAGTTTGATTCGTTCCATGACAGCCAATATACCTCGAAAAAATTATATTACATGTAAATGAAAGGAAACAGAATTAATCCGTTCCAAGTGTAAGCAATTTACCCCAAACAAGCTCAAATTATGTTCAAATTACACTCAAGAATCACACTAAGGAAATATAAGTACAACAGTAATGCACACACACACACACACACACACACACACACACACACACACACACGCACACACGCACACACACACACACACACACGCACTCACGCACACAGACACACACACACACACACACACGATATTGTAACTTAAAAATGGGCAAGATTGTGTACAATTACAACGTTGAATGAACTTACTATCTAATATTTAAATCTTAATTTAACAGAGAAGGTGAATTTAAAAGTAAAGAATAAAATTGTAACCAACTTATCATGGGGATAGGGATAATTAATTTGAGTTAATAAGAGTCAGCGAGAAAGAGAGATAGAGAGGGGAAGAGAGGGAGAGAGGAAAGAGAAGTAGAGAGGGAGAGAGAGAGGTGCTGAAACAATATAGCCTAGCCCACAATACACACACACACACAAACGTACTTTTGTTCTTGCTTTGCGTTTTGTATTTTTGGGTTTTTTTACTTTTAATTCTTTTTTGGCTTCCGAATTTTAATATTTTGACGCCGCGCGATTTTTAAAATCGTATCTCAAAAATCGCATCTTAGGGTGTAAATATAAATACAATCGTCGTATCTTAAATATAGATAAAATGTATTGCTGTATTAAAAATCGTATCTCAGTGCATTCCGGTTTTATGGTATTACTGTATATGTAATTGAATAATTTACTTCTGAGCTTTCTTCTTGCTTTCTTCTTGCTTTTTAGCCACTATAATTTTTTTTTTCTTATAAATTTTTTCTAATAAATTTTTCTTATAAATTTCGGGGTAACGTTGTACAACGCTGGGCATTGCCGGGCCACAGGAGGCTAGTATATATCTATATCTATCTATTCAAATTCAATATATTTTCAAATTATCCTCACAGTAGCGTGGTGAAATCTCTCCATTTATCCAGTCTCCGTACAATTTAGTTTTCTTTTTATAATAATATATTGAACTAAAAATTTTTTTCTTATACACATTTATGAATTATTTCACGAAATTATGTTTTTGGATGACCTAAACTGTAACTGGATGACCTAAACAGTAACTGGATGCCTTTGGATTCTTTACTCCAATTTTACGAATACTTTTGGATTTTACCGTCCTTGGATCTTCCACACTTCAACCAAATATCAATTCGAGTAAAATCAATTTTAATTTTTTCCCCATTCTCTCTGCTTCACTGTTTTTTTTTGTTAAACTATTAGTAAGTACACCCTATAGCTAACTTGCAGTTTCATTAAATACTTCATAAGGAAAATCTGTTTCTGCATTTTGCTAATTCCTCCATTCCGATGAGAAGGAACTTATTTATTTCGAAACTTAACAGATTAAGGACAATCCACTTCTTTTGTGTTTCCTTTTTGGAAATTAAATATGTTTTGAACTTTTCTTAAAGTGTTTTTGTAAACATGTTTTATTAACTTTGCTTATATATATATATATATATATATATATATATATATATATATATATATGTATGTATATATATATGTATGTATATATATATGTATATATATGTTTATATATATATATATGTATATATATATATGTTTATATATATATATGTTTATATATATATGTATATATATATGTTTATATATATATATGTATATATATGTTTATATATATATGTATGTATATATATGTTAATATATATATATGTATATATATATGTTTATATATATATATGTTTATATATATATGTATGTATATATATGTTTATATATATATGTATGTATATATATGTTTATATATATATGTATGTATATATATGTTAATATATATATATATGTATATATATATGTTTATATATATATGTATGTATATATATGTTTATATATATGTATGTATATATATATGTTTATATATATGTATATATATATGTTTATATATATATATGTATGTATATATATGTTTATATATATACATGTATGCATATATATGTTTATATATATATGTATGTATATATATGTTTATATATATACACGTATGCATATATATGTTTATATATATGTAGTATATATATATATGTTTATATATATATGTATGTATATATATATATATGTTTTATATATATATATATATATATATATATATATGCTACACAATATTCGCTCTTAAACGCCTCAAAAGGAAGGCATTCATAATTGTTAGAATTTTTACAAAATTTATACAAAACGTTTTTTTCATAATAAAAACTTTATTTATGAAAAATATTTTTTTAATGTATTACGATTGGTATATACAAACCGAGTACCGTTCAAATGAATGATTAACCTATATATACAGCGTGTCCAAAAAGTCACTGGAGGCTTCTGAGTTTAAATAGATTCTTTATTTTTCTGTAACTTTAACACAATCTGATTAAGATTAAGCGTTTAGGTCGTCCACTGTCAAGTCACTGCAAGAATTGAAGGAAAACATCAAAACAAAACAGGAGAGTTAAATCGCAATCCAGAGATTCTGCAATCTGTCATGAATAATGTTTTGGAAAGACGCAAATATGCGAAGCTGAAAATGGGCAACATTTAAGAGATTATTTTTCATAAATAAGGATTGTTTGAATTTTGCATTTTTTAATGTCTTAACTAGATTATGTTACAATTACAGACATATATAAAGAATAAACAATCGATTTAAATTCAAACCCTTCAATGACTTTTGGACACACTGTATATATATATATATATATATATATATATATATATATATATATATATATATATATATAATTTAATCAGTGATTTCGTCTTGCTGACGAAGTAAATGAACGTAAACATCGCATAATCTATATATATATAAAAGCGAAAATGTATGTATGTATGTGTGTGTGTTTGGATGTTTGCTAAAAAATTTCGACAGACGCGACGAAAATTGACAAACTCGGTATCACATCGAAGCTCCATCCTTTGCTCGCAAAATATCGAAATATTGGCCAAAAACGTTTACTTTTTCATCCCGAAATCGACAATTTTCGACAGGGAGGGGGTCAACAAAAACGGTCCTCTCGTGACAATGACCGATTCTACGCATTCGTCAGATGCCGTCGTGACCTGATTTACTTTAAATAGTTGAAAAACCGGGGAGACTTAATGTACGTCGCTTTAGCTCAGTTGGTTAAAGCGTTGGTTCATTATCTAAAGGTTTTAATTCGAATCGTGGTGTGAGATTTTTTTTTCGATTTTTTAAATTTAAATATTGAATCAGTGTTATTTAAGCAATTTTTCACGTAACGTTCGTTTTTCTGTTTTTTTTTTTACTTCGCTTATTCTTAGCGACACCCAAAAACACCCGGGTACCCACCGATTTTTTAAATTTTAATATCGAAACAGGCTTATTTAAGCCAATTTTCACGTGTTCGTTTTTTCTGTTTTCATCGTTCGTTTGCCTTACATTAGTTTTTTTTAGTGTTTTTCCCGCTTAAGTTTTAACGTTGTTTTTTTTACTTCACTTATAACAAACAAACCTACGTCGTCGTCGTCGTAACGCTCGACGACTTCCGGCCACGCACCTGTCAATTTCGTTCTTAAATAAATTCAAACATCTTTCACTAACTCATTCTGGCTGGCCGATTTTATTTTCAAACTTCGCCTCAGGGCTTCAGGTTCGATCCCCCCTCCGTTTTTTTTTATTTAACACCACACACACCTACAAACACCCGGGCAACGCCGGGTACCCCCGCTAGTCTAATATATAAAAGGCAAAATGTGTGTGTTTACGTTTGTATGTCTTACAAAACTTTCGACAGATGTAACGGATCCTTACGAAATCGATGTTTTTTGAAAGCACCGTCCTTCGGACGACAAATATCGAAAAATTAGCCAAAAACATTCATTCCTTCACCCTAAACTGATCTGTTTTGTACAAGGAGGGGTCACTTCTTTTGCCGACATTTTAGCAAGTCATGGTCTTCTTAATTTAAACGTTCCGAACTTCAGGCCGGGCGGCGATAAAGACATCGGCTAAGACGTCATAATTTTTTAAAACCTTTTTCCTTTTTTTCGTGTTACGGGTTCGAGCCTTCCTGCCTACTATCACTTTTCTAAACACCTCTGTTTTTTTAATCCCTCCTGTTACTACTACTTTTTTTACATTCCATATCGTGTTTTCTTACTACATCACCTACACACACCCTGGCATCCCCGCTACTGTTGTTTAGACCGCCCCCCCCCTATGAGGGTCCTTACTACACCATATGAACACCCTGGGAACGAAGAAAAGAAAAAATAACATTGTCATTTACAGGAGCTCTTTAAAAATATTTTTTTTTTTATCATGATTACGATTTTTTTACATGAATAAATATTCACTTGACGTACGCTTTTATACGATAAAAACAAAAGAAAAAAAAAAGCCAAAATATAGTTTTTTTAAAACAAAATCTCAGACTTAGCACATCATTATTATTTTAAAAGCTTAGGTACTAGAGAGCTTTCAACCAAGTTTCTGTATGAAGTTAAAAATTGTTAGAGATACTTTTTGAATGAATTCGATTATTGATACGAAACTGAATGTTTTCCAAAATGTGAGTTGGGAATAATTTTCCCTTTGAAAAATTTGGTACCTCTAAATAGGAGCGGCATATGCATTGCGTTTTAAAATATAATTATCCACGGACACGTGTTTCGTCGTCTACGACTCATCAGAGTGGGTGAATCTAGCGAGATTTTTTTCTTATCAGATATTTTTGCTTAAATTGTTTGATGACATAGGCTGAAATTATTTGTTTATAGAAACAATCTTCGTATGATTTAAGCAGATTGTCCCGAGGTTGAAATATCCAAAACATATTTAGTTCATATAAATATATAATTATTTTGTTGCTCTTTAATTTTTTTATCTGATTTAATTTCAGATAAACATGTCGTAAATTTGTACACTTATAAATAAAATCCGGTTTACACAAAGAAAAAACTTAACTACGTAGCAGTCATTCCTATGCGATGTTTTGTTCTATTGGTTTCAATCTATTTAGCTGACGATAATAAAAAATAAAAAGTCAAGTAACCAGTTTTTCATCCTGTTTTTTTTTTTTTTTAAATCTTTTTGTCAATAACAGATTGTGATCGATTTTATTCCTCATATATATATATATATATATATATATATATATATATATAAATCATGCACTAATTTTTTAAATATACATGAATAATTGTAATTTTTTTCCGTTCCTTATATTATGGCCGATACTGTATATATATATATATATATATATATATATATATATATATATATATATGAGGAATATATATGTATAAATAAATATATATTTATATATATAATTATTTTATACATGAAATATTTTTGTATTTACTTCCATAGTTCTCGATATGTAGTAAGTTTTGAAAATATAAATGGCAATATATATATATATATATATATATATATATATATGTATATATATATATATATATATATATATATATATATATATATACACGAATTCGAATCTCCCGTCCGGTTGTGATGATTCCCGAAACGATGAAACACTAGTGTGTCTAGGTATTATAAAATTCTGATAATATATATATATATATATATAATGTGATTGTTGAGCTGGATTAAATCCGACGATATGAAATAAAATGGAGGTGGAAGGGCCTGAATACTCAACGTTTCGTTCGATTTATGTTGGCTTCTTCAAGAGGGATTGTCAATGACCATCCCTCTTGAAGAAGCCCGCATAAATCGGGCGAAACGTTGAGTATTCCACCTCCATTTTATTTCATATATATACATATATATATATATATATATATATAAGTAAATTTTTGGTACAGCAGAATGGAAGGAGAAATTTCAGAGGAAACATAATTTAATTTAAATACCAAAAAAAAAAAAAAAAAAAAAAAAAAAAAAAAACAAGAAATGGGAAGGTGAAATTAAAATTTTCCCTAAGGCCTTATCGTCTGACCCTCTAAGAGGAAACGTCAGAATGATAGATTAAAAACTAAGAAAACGAATGAGGGAAGAGGGGAATTTTGGTTACAGTTGGAAGAACAGTTGGAAAAAAAAAAAAAAAAAAAAAAAAATCTCACTGTTCAGGTGGTTTTAAATCAATGAATATCTCCAACTGATGTCTAAGAATCTTTTGTCTACACAGGCTAGGTCGAGAGTTGTTAATAACTAACGCCTCAATGATATTGAGATGATAGTTCGACCTAGCACTGTATAAAACAGAAAACCACCCATCGGAATATTGATCGGCACACCTATTTATACTCAACAGGTGATCGCCAATGGCAGACTCATGAGCCTGGGAGTGCCCGGATGCTCTCGAAACCTGGTGTAGTCGAATATCCCGAGGGATATGTTGGGATAATCTCATTTCTAATCTTTGGGACGTTTTGCCAACGTAGTCAGCTCCACACTGACAAACGAATTTATAAACAACAGAGTTCTTTTGAATGGTTGGCAAAACATCTTTACGAAAAGAAGAGAAAAAGGTTCGAGTTGTGTAAACTACTCTAAGCATAGTAGCTGGAAAACATCGTTGAGTAGCAGAAGAAATCCTTTTAACATTTCTTGTTTTTTTTTTTGTTTTTTTTTTGGTATTTAAATATATATATATACATATATAGACATATATATACATACTAGCAAAGATACCCGTGCTTCGCACGGAGCTTTGTTGCGCACTCGGGTACCAAAATCTGTGGGCACCTTTCCAGTAAGTTGATGTTGTAAGAGCAACGATTGCATAAGGTGATTAACATTTTAACTACCTCTTGTAGTGACTGAAATTCAATCAGGAGCTTCACAAAACATTTTCATCAAAAAGGAAGGTTACTTGATGTTACATAGTAAATTTTTAATTGAAGTAATTTTCAACTCTTGCTTAAATTTTATCTTGCACATTCAATACTAAAAACTTACCACAATCAGATCATGTCAGTTTTTCCTCATATCCATTTCTCGAACTTTTCACTGAAGAGCCTCAGGGTAAACTACATTTCTGCTGCTTTGATTTGGAGCCAGAATGTAGAGTTTTTCTGAACTTCCTGTCCGGCTGATGGAGACGTAGAACATACCGTGACTGAAGCAGTCTGATGTCAAGTCTACGCCAATGGTGTTAAATGTCTGACCTTGACTTTTGTTTATGCTCATTGCAAAACACACCTTCACAGGAAATTGGAGTCTCCAGAATTTAAATGGAAGTTCTGAGTCCGATGGAACTAAGGGGATCCTTGGCAGTAGAACGGTTTCGCCTTTGTAGGGACCACAGGAAATGGTGGCCTCAAGTACATTGGTGTGCAATCTGGTGATAACACATCTGGTTCCGTTTGTTGTTTTTGGCGGTTCCAAGGATCGAAGAATCATGATTGGCGATCCAATTTTGAGATTTAAAATGTGTGGAGGCATTCCAGATATCTCCAAAGAGTTTAAAAACTCCACAGGGTAGTGAACAGCTTCATATTCATTAGTAGCCGAATCAACTGACTTGTATTGCTTTGTGTCTCCTGGAAATTCATCCATTATTGAATTGTTCAAATGATTCACATTGCTGTTTAATGGCGAAATAATAGCCCTCTCAGCAAGCCAATCCGGTGATTTTCCATTATTTTGCAGGTCTGGGTACACTTTGTCTTTCAGTTGCTTCTGATTACCGACACATTTACCAAGCGCAGTTGGAATCTTAATTGTGTCAGGTGAAGAAGTGATAGGAAACTGACCATTACCGATTTGGAGAAGCAATTTTGAGAAGTCTGCTGCAGCTGTGTTATCAGAGATATAGGCTCTCATATTAGTAGTCAGTCTCTTCACTATAACGTGCCTCCAGAGATAGGATTGTTTCAAACTTGCATTGACAATGTTAGCCCTTGTGCCATTTTTAACCACTGGGAGGATTTGACGGAAATCACCGCAAAATAAGGTTGGAATGCCACCCATGGGATTCTTGTTTCCTGTGATGTCTTGCAGTGTTCGGTCAATTGCTTCATAAGCACTCTTGTGCGTCATTGGGGCTTCGTCTACAATGATTGCAGAGGTGTCTCTAATTACATTTGCCAAGGCTGAGTTACCAGTAATTTTGCAAACTGGCTGATCCATTCGATGAGTATCCAAGGGTACTTTAAAAGTGCTGTGAAGAGTGCGGCCACCTTGTAGTAGAGTAGCAGCAATGCCACTGAATGCTGTTGCAAGCACAATCTTTCTCATGGATCTAATCTTTGCAAGGATCAAATTGATTACAAAAGTCTTGCCCGTACCACCTGGAGCATCAAGAAACATCATGTTTTTGTTCATTTCACCTTGTGCTTCCAACATTGCCATGAATGAATTGTAAACTTCTCTTTGAGAATCGGTCAGTTTTTCTTGCATATTTTCTGCTTGTAGGGAAAGTTCTTCAAGATTATAAGTAACTTCACGTTGATACTCTCTCGCGAGTCTTTCATCTCTCCCTTGCGTTGGTGCAGGTAATCCATAGCTTGCCAATGGTTGACCGCACATAAGGAGAACTTTTTCTTCAATTAGACAAAGAGTTTTATTGTAGATGTCCTCATTAAAATCTGCTTCTGGATTGTTAACTTCTTGCCTGTATCTGTGAAGAATGTCTTCAGATATTACATCACGAAAAGCCATCCAGATCTCAAGAGGATTTCTTGGCTCACAGGCTGTTAAAATTATCACAAATAGGCTTTGCAAATTTGAAGGTGATTGAGTGGCACTTGCCTCTCCTACTGCTTGATGCAAGTGATGGTCATTTTCTAGAAGGCCTCGAGCAAGGCACGCTGCTCTGTATGTTTCAAACACCTGACCATTGTATGCTCGCAAATTTTGAAATGAAGTTGGACCAGCAACCTCATTGAGCAACAGGCGTAAGAAATAACACTCCCCTGCTTTTGGACTAATCGTGTAGATTCTCCCAATGCATGGTGCCTTCCATACATCATCATTTTCAGTACCTTCAACTTGTACCCCACGCATTCTTCTCATCCATTTCTTTGTCGATTTGTTCCAAGTGTAAAACTCAGAGACTTCTGCGTATTTGAGACCCCTTGCAAAGTCATCCTAATGGCAGAGTTGAAAAAATGCTGTCAAAGTTGTGGCAGGCGGTGGACCTTGGGCTCGTTCCAGAGCAGTATCAGCTGAGAACATGACACGCTGCCCATTTTCAAGATGAACAGAAAGTTGTACAATTGGGGGGAAATGTTCATAGATGGGATGTTCCAATATCCTCCAGGCCACCTCTGAACTGCCGACATACCTTGCATTCTGGAACTGCTGGATCTCATCCACAATGTGACTTTGTACTTGGCCTTGTTGGTTAGCTGCTCCATCAGTTCTTTGTAGTTCAAACACTGCTTGATCACATCCTTTATTCACGTATTTGAGGACATATTTGATGCTTTGGATCGAGCTGCAAATTTCTACGTTAATGTGAGCGTTGAACTGCTGAAGGAGGACCTTGTTGTACGGAACAATCCACTGGTTTGTTATTTCTTGATTAACATACCGACCATTTCTCTTCATCCTTATTGTACCAGTCTGGCCTCCATCTTCTGGTTTTCTTCGCCTGTACTTGGGGTAAGAGTCTTGGCCTTGCTCGGTACACTGAAGAAATTCTTTTGGGTATTTTTTGGAACATTTGTTGTCAATCATACATGGACAATTTGGATTAAATGATCCACAAGGTCCATGCACCATATGTGCCATCACTTTAGCATGAAGATCAGGATCTTCCTCTTTGTCAGGGATCTCTGCAGATATGCAGAGATCCATTTTTTTCTGGTAGAAGTTTGTCCTCTGGGGCCTGCCAGGTGAGGATGTGTGCATGCGGCAGTCCTCTTTTTTGATATTCAATACTGTACAGGAAAGCCCTCAGCCTGCCAAATCCTCCCTTTTTAATAAATTCAAGTAACTTTTTTAGCTTCTGCCTGAAAACCCTGGCAACAATATCTGGACGATCCTGAGGGTCTTGCCCTTGAAGACAATTTTCTGTAATTTCTGTCCACTTTGGATTTGTTGTGAACGTGATGAAGAGGTCGGCTCGGCCCATTCGCCGAACATATGCCATGGCATCACTTTGACGCTCAAACATGTATCGAGGGCCTCCTGTATAAGTTGCCGGAAGTACAACTCGTTGACCAAACTGTTCTGGATTCCCATCCTCCCTAAGAATTGAATCTCTCAAGTTGCTATAATTGTCAGCTCTCAGGGTCTGTTGCTCACGCCTCAGGAACTGTAAACGTTCTGTTTCAATCTTGCAGTACACATCCACCAGCCATTGTTGAAATAGCCTTCGGTACCAGAGAAAATAGTTTCCATGCCGAGTCATTAAATGGTACGAATAAAATTGCTGTTGGGTAACTTTTCGCCCATTGGATGCCTTCATGTAGATGTTGTAAGATGGAGAACCATAGGGGTACATTAACGGGTACATTAAAGTATCATAGAGGGGATGTAGTTCGGAGATCCATTTTAATGTATCATTTCTAAAACGCAAGACAATATCCCGGTTAGCTGTTGGTTCATTCTCCATTAATATTCCAATCTCATACGTTGTTGTTGGAGCATTGAATCGCCGTGGATGCTCTTCTTGCGGCCTTCGGTCTTCCCTTATGACAACTTTATGTTCTACCAAGTGTTCTTCTTCAATCCTCTCCTTTGTTGTTTTCAGCTGACAAATAAAGCTGTTGTTCTCATGTAAAAATTCAGTCAGACTTTGGAGAATGTCTCTATTGAGTCTACTGTCACGTCCCCGATTATGTAGTTCCTCTTCCAGACTATCCAAGAAGTAGACTTGAATAAACTTTGCTGTTTCATCTTCAGGTGGTAAAAGACTCCCAATCTGGTGGCAAACCTGGCCTCGAATTCTAAAAGAAGGATTCCACCCATGTACTGCCGCAATTTTGTGACCAAATGATGTCATTGCAAAACAATTGTTATAACAGCGTAGATTTTGCAGAAAATCTTTAGAGATGGGACCATTGCCGGAGAGCAAATCTTGAAGCAACTGAGGCAGTGGGGGAAAGCTATCAAGCACAACTTTGCCAGAAGAACAACAACAACCAGGGGTTTCTCCTTTAAATTTTACAGCTGAGCAATGTTGACATACTTTGTCCATTTTTCCTATATCAGCTGTAGTGAGAGAGTCATTTTTGTTGTAGAGCAATCCTTTTCTATTGCAGTGTTCTATTTCATTGTGTCTCAAAGCAGTCATTCGTTGTCTAGCTGCCTCGTTTTCTGTCAATTGCTGGGGCAAAGTCATACTCTCTCTCCATGCAGCCTCTCGTTGTTGCCCTTGGTATAGGCGAAAGCTTCGTTGGGTTTCCGATTCATTCTGATGTCGTTGAGCCACTCTCAACTGACCTTGTGTACGTCTACTTACCTCATATAATTCATTCGATCGTAATATTGCTTCTCTTTCCAGTGCATATCTTTGCCTTTCTTGAATTTCATCTTGTGATGAATTTAACCGCCTTACAGCATGTCTAGTTCTGTCAGCTTCACGTTGGGTTTCTCTTTCCAAATCTGACAGTCTTGCTCTCCTTTCTCTTTGACGTATCCTGTTAAGTTCTAGACGTCTTTCTCTATCTGAATTGTTTTCATTGGAGCGAATTGCAGCAACTCTTAGTCTATTAGCTTCCAATCTTTCCATTCTTTCTTCCTCACTTTCGTTTCTACTTCGTTTGGGTGGCATAATTTCGGTTTTAAACGGAATTGTTTAACGATATTAATGATTGTAAATTAATTAAGCGTAAAGGAAATGTATACTAACTGAAATGGACGAACTATAAATAATATTTCTGAATAGTACAATTATAAACAATTATATTGTACCTATTTACTATGCCTCCCCACGGGACAGAGTTAGACACCAGGGTCGTTTTTTAACGTGGAGAAAAGGTACAAAAATAAAAATTGTCTCAGTCGTGAAGGATTTCTCCTCCACCGAAAGAGAACAAGAAAATGAAGTGCAGCATCTGAAGAACAGATACTACACTTTGATCTTGACCAAAAGGAATGAATAAAAGCGACCTACGTGTGACTCATTACTTCCGGGTGTAAACGTCACAATCTAAAAGTAATAATTAAAAAAAAAAAAGTAAATGTAAAATAAATGTAATACCAACTTAGGTTAACTAAGTAAACAGTACAATTAAAACAGTTCTATTAAAACAAATAATTACTAAGATCTAGGTAATTGTTAGTCTCATTGTTATGGTTTTAAAGAAAAAAATGTGTAAAAAAAGTTCTGCTTTTGTGAGTACGTGTATTTCTTTTAAATTACATAACCTTTTTATTTTATTAATTATATCTCTTTTAAATTTATATATTTTGTTAGTAAACTGGAAGAAATTCAGTTGAATAAAACCTTGTTCGTGTTCTTTACGTTAAACTCATATTTTTATAAAAGGTTCATCCGGTTTAAAGAAAGCGCTAAGTTTAAATAAGACTGGAAATAACTAATTCAATATATAAATAGAAAAATGAAATAAATATAAGCTTTAAGTCTTAAGATAGTAATAATCAAAATGTAATAAATTATTTGTAGTTCAAATCTATGATAAGACAGGCTTTCGAAATAGGCTCGACCAGAAAGATTAAATTGGAACGAAATTATAAGCTCCGTGCCATTTTCAAAACAACCCCACAAAAGTAACGATATCCTGCAGTTGTTTAAATGACAATGGTTGTAAGAAAAATGTAAAAGAAAATGCGCTTATCTGTTTATTTTGACCGGTTTTATTTAATTAAAAAAACATTGGCTATAACTGGAAGAGAGCGTTATGTTTTGGGGGTTGTTTAAAAAATAGAATGGAAATAAAGTTAGTTCCGTTTTAATTGTCTTTAATTGCGGTAAGCGCTAACAAAATCGAAAAATCACTGTTTACATTCGAAATGTTAACTTTTATAGGTTTACAGGTTTGCTGACAAGGCTGGGGGTGTTTAATACAATTATTTTACTAAATTGATTTTTTTCATTTAAAAATAAAATTATTTATTTTTTAATAAAGTTTTATTTTAAAATATTTGTTTTTGTTTATTTATATAAAATTACGATAGTTGAATTGTATTCTTTCAATTATATTGGCAAGTAAAATATAAAAGATTAAAACGGAACGAAATTGAAATTTCCATTACATTTTCAATACAATCCCAAAACATAAAGCTTTGCTCGCCAATGAATTGTTTTGATAATATACGTAAAGTGAAATAAATCGAATATAAAATTAAATGAAAATATATTAAATAATTAAATGTTAAATAGATTTTGTAAATAGTACAGTTGAAATGATTAGAATATTTCCAATATGTAATAAGGTCGAGGTAATTAGTTAAAGAGATTTAATATAATGTGATATGCAAATGAGCATAAGTCATTCGATATGGGGGTGGTTTGTAGACTTGTATATAAAGAAATTAGGCCTAGATTCTTATGTCTCCTATAACAGAAACATCCTAAAATGGGTTCTAATGTTTCTCTACCAGGAGAGATCTACCCTCTTACCTCCTTTATATTTCGTTGATGATGGAGAGCTGTACACACAGACAGAAACACACGAACCCTATTACTTTATAAAAATATAGATATACATATATATACATATATATATGTATATATATGTGTATATATATACATATATACATAGACATATATATATATACATATATATACATATATGTATATATATATATATATATATATATATACATACATATATATATATATATATTGCCAGAATATATAAACTGTATTAATAGAGCGAAAGATACTGATTTTCGTGGTGTTTGTGTACTACGTAGTACACAACAACCAGTCCGACAGACACATTTGGGTGATCATTTTGCTCTCGAACAAAAGGAGGAACAAGTTTATTATTTGTTGTATAAGGCGCACAAGGTGGAGAAGACCGACTGTGCTACTGAGACATATTTTTGCAGGTCCAGAGTTCCTGCCCTCTAGAGGCGCTTACTCATTTTTCCAACTTCAGACCTTGTGCTACGACTGTTATTCTCTGTATATGATGTTTTGTTCTCAATACAAATACTTTTCTTCTAGCCAATATCCGTGTCTTCTTTAGTAAACATTCAAGAAGAGTTTCCTCAGGAAGGAGTAGAGGCTATTGAAACTGTCTAGAACACGTTTGATATTGAGCCTCTACAAATAATACAGAACCATGACGTTCGGACAGGAAAACGAAAATCGGGCAGGAAAACTTCAACCTCAATAATACCGGAAGATCAAACCGTAAGGTGTTAGTCGACACCCAGTACTTGTACTGGGCTGGTCACTGAAGTGTGGAGTCTGCTCAGATGCTTCACTCAAATTAATTGTCCTTAGTCAATGGAGGGGAAGCGCTTCTATACTAAGGCAATTTTATTTTTGCAGAATACCCCTTTTGAGGGGAGCTGGTTATCTCCAACATTAAACAGACCTTGTGTCACATTTTGTTTCGTGGGAAACAAATAAATAACCAGTCGATATCCGGTGGACCAACTTAGGTCGTTCGTCGGAATATTGTTATCACATAAGGACTGGTACATGAACCAGTAGTATTTCCCCTCTTGAACAGGGCTACCCCCCCAAAAAAAACTCTAATCTAATATAGTCCAAAAAATTTAAGACCGTAAATTTAAGGTTTCGGTATCGATTTCTGGTCACGGCATGCGCTTTATTTGTTGAGAATTTATAATTTACTATTAACTAGCCTGGATACCCGGTGTTGCCCCGGTTGTGTCGAGGTGGTATAGTAAGGAACGTCGGGAAGTGTTAAAAATAAAAAGTGGTAGTAAGGGGGATCAAAACAACAGTAGGCATCCCAGGTAGAGAGAGGTGTTCAAAAAGAAAGTCGTAGCATGCAGGCAGGCTCGAACTCGTAACGCGAAGGAGAAAAAAGAAGGTTTATAAAAAAACGTAACGTCTTAGCCGATGCGTCCATGGCGAATCCGGAAACCGGGAGTTTTGGAATTAAGGTTAGTCAATCCAACAGAGACGATTACTTGCGAAAATGTCGACGAAAAAAAGCAACCCCACCTTGTAGAAAAGTGTCGAGTTAAGCATTAGAAAATTAATGTTTTTGGTCAACTTTTTAATATTTGTTGTCCGAGATGTCGAGCTTCAAAACGACACCAATCTCGTCAGGATCCGTCGCGTGGGTCGAGAGTTTTTAGTAGACATACAAATATACATACACATAAACGTACTAATTTAATTGGAATTAATTATTGAGATTAGTATTATCTATTAATTTTTATTTATTGCGACGTTTCGGCCAACTATTCCTCTGACCAGAGGGTTACTTTGCCAAAACGTGGTGAGACGACAACAACTACGGAAGGCAGTAATTGCAGTGGATGCAGTAAGAAGATTCGGAATTCCTATCCCGTCGCGGTTACCACCTGACGAAAGCCAGAGGAATAGTTGGCCGAAACGTCATGAAACAACTAAGAAAAAGATAAGAATAATAGTCCGCAATAAATAAAAATTAACACATAAATCGACGTTTGAGATTTATATATAGATGAAATATTGCTCATAAATAAAATTAGTTCTTTGATATTTGGAAATTATACAATGTAGTGATAACGTTAAAAATGTAATTGTCGTAAAGAATTTTGACTGACGGACAGACAAACTTCCAATTTATATATGACTAGCCTTGGTTCCCGGCGTTGTCCGGGTATTAGGCGTTGTGTGTGTAGCAAAAAAGAAGAAATCCCTAGGCTTTTAATCTCTAATAATTTTGTTCCTACTACTGCTTGCCTTTTTCTTAAGTTGTCTTAACACGCAGAAAGTTAAATGTAATGTAAACAAACACCTCCCTGCACAACTCTCGACTCCAAGTTGGTATTGCCCGTAGTTCACAGTGGCAATGTGTCTTGTTGAGGTAAAACGAAAAATAAAAAAAAAGCAAGAATGTAAAAATAAATAGAAAGAAACAAGAAAAGAAAAAGGGCCAGATAAATATATTTAATGAGGAAAGATTTCCCAACCAAATCTTCCTAGGGGATGATTGGTCAGCAGTGCTTTGTGATGACGAGCATTATCATGATGGAAGATGACTCCCTTTTTGTTGACTAAAGAAGATCGTTTTCAGGTAAACATGGGTGAGAATACCGCAGAAAAGATAAATGACGCTTTAAAAATTTGAAAGTAAAAGTTATAAATTAATCATGGTGATATGCTTCAAGTAATAAGAATATGATGCAAATAAAATTACATTAATTAAAAATGTTCGTTCGGCAAACCGGCAAAACTTTTGCACCGATCTGATAAAATATCTATATATATAAAAGCGAAAACGTGTGTATGTTTGTATGTATGTTTCTGTGTTTGTATGTCTCGCAAAAGCATTCGACCCGGGTCACAGATTTTCACAAGATCGATATCATTTTAAAATTCCAACCTTCGCCTGACAAATATCGAAAATTTGGCCAAAAACATTCATTTCTTCACCCTAAAATCATCAGTTTTCTACAGGGAGGGGGTCAACAAAAACCGTCCTCTCATGACAAGTTCGCTTCTATGCATTCGCAAATGACGTCGGAACATGATTTACTTTAAATATTAAAAAAACCTGCACAATTTCGTTAGCACAGTTCCTTAGAGCGCGGGCTCATTATCTAAAGGTTTTGGTTCGAATCGTGGTTTGAAATGTCTTTTTTTTCCGATTTTTTAAATTTTAATGTTGAAACAGGATTATTTGAGCCAGTGTTTTTTTTTTTATTTTTCAGATTTTTTAAAGAATTTTTAACGTTTGTTTTTTTGTTTTCTTTTTCCATCACATTCGCGTTTTCTTTTTTTTGTTTTTCCGATTTTTACATTTAACATCGTTCGTTTGCCCTACGTTAGTTTTTTTTTTGTGTTTTTCGATTTTTTAAAGTTTTAACATTTATTTTATATAAAATATTTACTTCGCTTATTCTTATGTTTTGATTACCCCCCGCCCAAGCACACACACCTCTAAACACCAGGGCAACGGTATCCCCCGCTAGTATAATATAAATCTCACATGTCTGTTTAAATGTATGTATGTATGTATGTATGTATGTATGTATGTATGCCTAAAACTTTCGAGGAAGGCGACGGTTTTTTTCACAAGATCGGTATTGTTTTGAAGCCGACGCTTCGGACAACAAATATCGAAAAAACATTAAAACAAAAAAAAGCTAAAAACATTAATTCCTTCACCCTCAACTGAGCACTTTTCTATAAGGAGGGGGTCGCCTTTTTCGCCGATATTTTCGAAAATCATCCCCTCTTTTCGATTGACTAGTCTTAATTTAAACTTTCGCCACTTCGGTAAAGACGTCACATTTTTTTTAACGTTTTTTTCCTACTTCGCGGTACGAGTTCGAGCCTGCCTGCCTACTACCAATTAAAAAAAAAAATTTTTTTTGCTCAACATACACTTCCAAACACCTGGGAAACGCCGGGAAAACAGCCTTGTTTATAAATAAAAGATAAAAAGAAAGAACAAAGAGAGAGAGTCAGACAGACGGACAGAGAAAGAGAGAAAGAGAGAGAGGAAAGAGAGAGTCAAGGAGGGAAGAAAGAGAGATTGTTATTGGATGTCAAGGGACAACCGGAAGTGGATGTTTTTCTTCGAAAGGAAATGCATTCATCTTATGCCAGTTCTTTATTTGTCATTGTCATATATTCGTAATGGCGGACAAGGCTTTAACAATTAGTTTATTTATTTCATGGTTGATTATGTTTTGGATTGTGATGAATATAAAGTATTGATGAGAAATTAAAAATGTATTGGAGATTGTCGTGAACATAGTTTGAATAATGACAATTCAAAATACAAGAGATAGCTAAAAAGATCGATAGAGATAGATCGATAAATAGAAACAGATAGGTGGATAGACAGACATAGAGAGATAAAGATCAAAAGAGATAGATGGATAAATATATGGATAAGGACAAACTTACACGAGAAACACCCGTCTATCTGAAAACACTATCAATAATTTCCCCAACTCTTTATCTGTGCCTAAACCTAAACGTAGATTCCATGAATTAAAGCTTCTTTCTTCTAAGTGCACACCTGTGGAACTCTCTTCCATTTGCTAGCTTTCCGGCTAACTATAATATGGTCGTCTTCAAGTCCAACGTAAACAAGTTCTTGGTGAGCCGTTCCCCTTAAGTAATCCAATTCACCTAAATTTCCACTAACAATTACTATGACATTGTCCCATTGACCACTGTACACTTGTTAACTCTTATCCTCGAGTGGCCTCTGGCCTTGATAAGTGGTGACTCCTTTGTAAAAAAAACAAAACAAAGAAAGATTGATAGATAATAAATGTAAATCAATCGGTATCGATAAGAGATGGAGGCAAAAATTCATAGATAGGGAGAAGGAGCTTCAGATAAATAACATCTGATTTCGAATCTCGCTAGATTAAGCAACACTGATGAGTCGTATAACAAAAAGACACGTATTCACAGATAATTATATATATATATATATATATATATATATATATATATAAAAGTGAACGTGTCTGTGTGTGTGTCTGTGTTTGCGTGTGTATGTGTGTGTACATTTTCCAACGCAATAACTCTGTCACTCTACAGGCGCGAAATTTGATATACAGGGTACTGATATTTGGAAAAATCTTTGTGATCGGTGTTCGGCCAGAAATTTGGCTGTTAAGGGGTCAAAGTTCAACGATTTGACCTTTGAAAACTCTACCAAACTCCTCCGACAATTTTGGGTCTTAACACTTGAAATGTTAGATATAGGTTCCTTGGACATGGATCTAAATTCATCGAACGGATACTATAATACTTTGTTCGCTGCACCTTATCATTTCAAAGATCCCTACAAAATTTCAGACATATCGGTCCAGCAGTTTCCGAGAAAACTTCTAGAATAAATGTATTATTGTGCTGACTAACCTCTATTAATCCCTATTAATACCTAACTGTGCATCGAGCGGATACAATACTACTTAAGTTAATGCACCTAATCATAGCAGAGGTATATATATATATATATATATATATATATATATATATATATATATATATATATATATATATATATATATATATATATTATGGCAGTAGAGTTTAGTTTCCTAGAAGTACATCCATTGTCTACCAAAAAGTGCTCAATGAGTAAACAGAGCAGATATGTTAAATTTATTTATACAAACATTGATGGCTACATATGTGCATACATTTTTCCGTGCTTACAGAAACATGTATGCACATATGTAGCCATCAATATTTGTATAAATAAATTTTTATATGCATATATATGCTCATTTTTGCTTGGCTACTATTGCTACGATAAGTCGTTGCGGCTGGAAAATTTCTACGTATTTCGAAATTTCTCTTGTCACAGTAAATTTAATTTCGTCTGATTTATGCATAAAATTGCAAGTTTAAAATTAGATTCAATTAAGAAAACTATTTTCTTTTCGTCCTTACTCACCACTTCGTACACATTCGCGCTGATAACGTGATTTTTTTCCAGCGACTTTCTTTGAACGGTCCGTAAAGGGGATAGTTTTAAAACAAGTGTAGCCTGACGCACTTGTCATTCGTATGAATTAAATCGGGTCACATGTGTTAGCATATGAGAAATTTTATAAAACGACTAGCAATGACAGCAGATGTTGCCCGGCTGCACGAATAAATGAATAGAAGAGATTAATGTGTGTGGAATATATTAACTATTAACTTTTACTACCTCGTCTTCCGAATATCCCCCATCTCTTTATTCATTCCCTGTCTACATCTTCTTCCGACTGTTTATCTTTCTGTGGCAACTGGTATATCATTAGAATGTTTTGTTTGTGGATTGCAGGGTAATGAAAAGTGCTTTATTTTTAAAAATCAGTGGGAATTGTAATATATATATATATATATATATATATATATATATATATATATATATATATATATATATATATATAGGGTGTCCGTAAAGTTACTATACAGTCTTATTGTTTTATTGTATTATATTTGTATTAGTAGTTAATATTTATTTTTTTACAGGTTTATTTAATCAAGCATGACACGCAAGCATACTTTGGAAGAGCTCAAATTTATTGTACTGTTAATATATGTTGTAATATATTAATATTACAGGGTGTCTGTATAGTAACTTGTAAGACTGTATAGTAACCTTACGGACACCCTGTATATATATGTATATATATACATATATATATTATTTTATTATTATTTTTACTTAAATCATTACAAGTTGTTTCAATCGATAGAACAATGAAATTATCTTGCCGATCTCATCAGACGATCTAAGCCAAAAGGTTGAAATAATAAAAACATATTTTGATTTACTAACGTATATATTGGTATGGTTAGAACTAGTATTTCTCGACGACTTACATGTCACCTGTCTAACCTAACAGCTCCATTTACCAACATTTAGTTGTACATTGCGATTATCTCCTTAAAACCATTTCAAAACATATTAATAAAGAAACATAACAATCATTGTTGTCTTACATTTCAACCTGCGCCTACTTATCATCGACGCCATACTCATTTGAACAAACTCACCATTAACCACGCCTGATACGAAGGAGTTGGGCAAGTATACTTAAATGCTTTTGAAACAATTTAAATTTCTTTTCTCAATAAATATCCTAATTCTTATTTTCTAACACATCACGTGCCTGACGAAGACTCATGAGAGTCGAAAACTCGGAAGATATGGTTATTTGTGTGCTTATTTGTCACATTCCAAAACTCAAGTACATTCGAGCAGAACATTAGATCGTTGACCCGTCATCTCGAAAAGATGGATGAGAAAAGAAACAAACAGTAATTGTCGCCGTTGTTTAACCAAAGATGCATAAAAACAAATGCTTCCAAATCATACATACAGCAAAGTAAACACACACACAGTATAATACGCAAATATAGACACGTACAGCAGAATACAGCAAAAGTAGACACCTACAGCAAAAAATGGACACAGAGAGCATAATACAGCATAATGCAGCAAAAGTTGACACATATCACATTCAGGTAAAGTAGACACATATAGCTAAGTTAACACAGTCAGTATAATGCAGCATAAGACTATAAAAGACATATACAGAAAACACGGATACCACAGAAATGTAACAATATAACAGAATAATACAGCAAAAGTAGACACATAGCATACAAGATAAAGCATACTACATAAAGCAAGTAGAAACATGCAACAAAGCATATACAAACAACACGCAGCAAAGTAGACGCATACAGCAAAGTAAACACATACGCAACACAGAAAGGGGATGGCTTTAAGTTTTCTGTTTATAATCGTTGATAAGTTTCATCTTGAGTTATTCGATTCCGGCCAATTCACGACGTCAGATCATCGAATAAGGATTCACTAGGGAAATATTAAGATGGAGCGTAGGAACAAGAACAAGAGAGAGAGAGAGAGAGAGAGAGAGAGAGAGTGGGGGGGTGAAGAAGTAGATAGAGAAGGGGTATTAAGAGATGAGAGGAAACCGACGGAGAGCAAACCGAGTAAAATGTCGAGAGAGGGACAGAAAGAACGAAGAGAAGAGAAGGGAGTTAGGATGAGTAGTAATAAATAGTATAGAAGAGCACGCAATAAGTAATACCCCTGACCCACTTCCAGTTGTCTGATCTAGCTGAATTTTTGCATGTGCAATGGTTTATATCTCTACGGGTTATGCGGCAAATTACAGCTCTGAACTAATTGTGGTTTCTGTTTTACAGGTGTTTGAACTGAGTCAGGTGTGAAATGGAGCCTGTTGAATGTCGAGCAGTGATCCGCTTTTTGTATTTGAAAGGACGCACAGCACAGGAGTCTTTTGATGAAATGAAAAAAATTATGGTGATAATCATCATATGACCAGACCTGGTCGCCCCCCCTTCTGCCATTGATGAGGCATCTGTCCGTCAAGTTGAGGTTGCCATTTTGGAAGTTCGGCGCATTACTATTCGCCAAATAGCCCAAGATGTCAAGATTAGTACAGGGTCTGTGGAAACTATCACTCATGACAATTTTCATATGCATAAGGTGTCTGCCAGATGGATTCCCAGGTTGCTCACACCATCCCAGAAGTGAGAACGCGTCGAATACTCGAGGATGAATTTGGAGATGTGCCAAGAAGATGAGTAAAAGTTTTTCAAAAGATTGATTACACAGGATAAAACCTGGGTCCATCACTATGATCCAGAGTCCAAAGCCCAGTCAATGCAGTGGAAGCACTTGGACTCACCACCTCCAAAGAAGGCAAGGGTGTAGCCCTCCGCTGACAAGGTCATGCTCACAGTCTTCTGTAACCAGGACGGAGTAGTGATGATCGATTTCCTGGCAAAAGGTACCACAATTACAAGAACCGATTATGCTTCACTTTTGGGGAAATTAAGGGAAGCTATCAAAATCAAGAGGCGGGGCAAGATCAGCAAAAGTACCTTCCTCCTGCAGGACAACGCTCCAGTCCACATCTCGTATGTCGCCAGATCAGAAGCACGGGCGTGTGGTTATGAAATCCTTTCCCATCCTCCCTACTCTCCTGACCTTGCACCCTCTAACTTTCACCCCTTTCCCAGCCATGAAGTTGGTTTTGAAAGGAAAGCGTTTCCCAGATGATGCAGCCTTGATTTCTGAAGTCACGCCGTGGTTGGAGGACCAACCTGGGGTGTTCTACAAAAGCGGTCACCAGAGCTGCATCAAAGGATGGGAGAAATGCATAACTCTGGGTGGTTCCTATGAAGAGAAAGACTAATAACTGTGCCAAGTTTCGTTGCTCTGCTACTATGGGAAGTGGGTCAGGGGCATTACTTATGTATATATATACTTATATATATATATATTATTACAAAAGGATCACCACTTATCACGGCCTGGAGGCTACTCGAGGATAAGAATGATTAAATGCACGGTAATCAATGGGACAATTGCGTGGTAATCGTTAGTAGTGAAAATTTGGTAAATGAATTTATTTAAGAAGATTGCTCAAGAACTTGTACACGTTGAACATGAAGATGACCATTTTGTAGCCAGAAAGCAGAGATACGGAAGAGATTTTCACAGGCGTGCAGTGCTAAAAAAGAAGCTTTGTTTATCGAATCTACGTTTAGGTTTAGGCACAGAAAAAGAGTTGGGGAAAGTATTAGTACTGGTTTCAGATATACGAGTGTATTTCGTAAAAGTTTGACAAAGGGGGCAATAGACTGGAGCTCAGACGATCACTTTCCATAAAAATAATGATAATGCAGAGCCAGGCTCGCAATGTTTCTTCGATGAGGGAAGAGAAAATGACATCACCTGCTAGGCTACGAAGTCTATTTTCAACTCTGTAAGGATAGGATAAGGTGCTTCCAGCAACTCATGCCCAGGTGAGACAACAGTACTCCATCCTAGGACGTACAAGGTTCTAATATAGGAAGAGAATTGCACCGGCAATGAGATATCTACTAGAGCGGTAGAATGATGCAACCATTTTTCAAGCAACCTTGGCAACGGATTTGATGTACATGTTCCATTTCAGATCAAGAGTAAAGATTAGACCAAGAAGCTTGTCAAAACATGAAGCCTCCCATAACGAGAATCAATTTAATTTAATGTCAAACGGGGGTCAGATCGTTGATAATGAAAAGATAGAAGCTTGGTTTTAGGTGCAGTAAAATTACCCAGCCAGTCCTTTCCCCATTGTACCAAGTGCTCAAGATCAGAGAATCAGAGAGATCTTTGTCATTTAAAGTGTTGCCATAGATAGTAGTGTCGTCAGTATAAATGTCGATAAATGATGCGCTTTTGGAGATCATTGCTGTAGATTAGGAAGAGAATTGGAATCCAGCATTAATACTGTGAGCTCCTGCCCATCAATTACTACTCTTATAAACCTATGATTTAATAATTGAGAATACATTTCCAGCTATACCATAGCTGGAAATCTTGTGGAGTAGACCTTTATGCCATACCCTATTAAAGGCCTTTGATATGTCCAATTGGTATTGCTATAACAATTGAAGGTAGAAAAGGGGGAGTATATATGTATAAATATAGATATACAGAAGGAAAGATAGGAATAAAAGGGGCGAGGTTCATAGATAGCTTGAATAATCAGAGAGAATTTATAGAAATGATAAGTTGTATGCGGAGTTAGAGATCGATAGCGATATAGGGGAAAGAGAGTTGGGTGAAGTAATAGTAATATTAGTAATATTATTATTATTAGTAGTAGTAGTAAGAGGAGGCGGAAGAGCGTTAGAAATAGAAAGCAACAGAAAAAGAAAGGAGAGGGGCAGGGTGATAGAAGTATGATAATAGAGAGAGAAAGAAGATAGATGAAGATATGAGTAGTAGGATGAGGAGGGATAAAAATAGAGGATAACAGAAAGAGAAAATAGGAAGAGGGGTAAGAAAGGATAAAAAAAAATGTCGGAAAACACATCAAATAATCGAATGACAAAAATAAACGCTTTCGCTTTAATAACAGTTGCGTATTTTAAAACAGTCCACCGAATGGTGGGAGGTTCTTCCCCCGTTTCCGATTCGAAATCAAATTTACCGGCAGTTCCCAACGGATGGCACGCATTCAAACCAAAAAAAGAAATGATGCCTCTCTTGCGGTGCATGAAATAGAGAAGTGCGCACGCGTAAAGATGGACTTCTGGCGTCCGACTCGCTGACCAATTTCTCCCGCGGGTGCCATCAAATATCCGTTACGAGTCGAGATTAAAAAATCAGATCGGACCAAGATCTGATTTGGTTCACGAAGTGGTAACATACGAGCGTAAAATATTTAATAATATTTCCCGAAAAAATATTACTATACTAAATAATTATCTATCTATATAAAAGCCAAGTACGTCCAAGGACGGGGTACTGCTGCCACGTCTGGGCAGGAGCTGCTAAAAACAGCCTATCCTGCCTTGACAGAGTACAAAATAGACTTCGTGGCTTAGTGGGGGTATCCCTTTTCTCTTCCCTGCAACCTCTCTCCCACAGAAGAGACGTTGCGAGTCTGTCGTTGTTTTATCGTTATTTCCATGGCAAGTGCTCGTCTGAGCTCCAATCTCTTGTTCTCCCCCCTCGCCAATCTTTCACGATAAACACCCGTCTAGCTGAAACCACTGTCAATAATTTTTCCCACTCTTTATCTGCGCCTAAATCAAAACGACGATTCCATGAACAAAGCGTCTTTCTTAGAAGTGCACACCTGAGGAACTCTCTTCCGCTTGCCTGTTTCCCACCTGACTACAACTTGGATGTCTTCAAGTCTACATAAACAAATTCCTGATACCCCCCCCCTTAAGTAAGACACCTTATCAAATCTCCATTACTAACGATTACTACGATATTATCCCATTGATTACTGTAACACAATAACCCTTATCCCCGAGTGGCTTCCGGGCCTTGATAAGTGGTGACTACCCTGTAAAAAAAAAAAGAGTCAACTTTTATGTTTTTGAATTTCTAAGATGAAGCTTAATAAGGCGTATTGTTTAGATTATTGGGACTACTGTTATTGAGTGTTATTTTCACAACGTTTCGGCGGATGTAACCTTTGACCTTTTTCAGGTGTATCTTGTTTGACTCGAGAATCTACAATGGATCCTTTATTTAATCTACGGGTAGCATTTACAAAAAAAAAAAATTATTATTGCCGTTTCACCCCCAAAAAGGCACAGGGCCACTTAGTCGTGAGGGTATCTATTTGGGACCAGATTTGCAGGGATACTATTTAGGGAGTTGGGCAGCGTGATGTCTGTTCACATTACACTTGAATTTCTGCATGTCAGTAAAGTCAGTGCATCTATGGATCTCTACGGTGTAGGGTGGGATTTTGCTGCTTGTCGGGTTTGTCAAGGGTTAGGATTAGGGTTAGGGTTAGGTGTAAAGTACTCGGAGTTCGTCAGAGCACTTGCAATTAAAATACTTGTAAGACAGGCGCAAAGATGCCACGTTTCGGCGATGGGACAGAGGTTGGCATTTAGTTGATAGTTCAGACCATATCAGTGTGTCGACTCTTTTTTTTAACCTTGTCTAGGAGCGAGACACTAACGGCAGATGCACCAGCCCAGACGTGGCAACAATACTCCATGCTTGGGCGAACCGTTGCCTTTAGAGATACAGGATCCTCTCAGGTGTGAGCAGTCTGTTAACATGGTAGAAAGAGCGCACCTTCCTCGCAGCAGCCTTGGCAATTGCTTCAATGTGTTTGTTCCAATTCATGTTGTCTATGAATGTTAATCCTGAGAGCTTGAGAGAAGTACTTTCATGCAGTTTATCATTAGCCATGGCAATCAGTGGTTGAGAAGGTTTCTTGTAATTATTAGAGGAAATAAGTTTAGTCTTGGTAGCATTGAACGTTACCGACTCGTTCCCTCAGTTATGACCGGGTAGAAATCCCATGTAATTTGCAATTGCCTTTTGGGTATGGCCCAAATTGAGCATTGGACCTTCGACCTCCAGAACAGTATCAGTTACAACTGGATTTTATCTAGTATTTTATCCTTTACTACACGGGTCCTTGCATATACAGCACTCAAATCCAGACTACACGTCATCTTGTAACCTTGTCGTACTATCAAAGAAACAGAGAAAAAGAAGAAACCGTTTTTTTCAGTTTTAAACAAAAGGTTTTTTATTTGGTATTTCCAACAACGTATGTTTTTCTAAATAAACACTTCATGTCTCCTTATCTGGCCGCGTGTAACTTTTCGACTCTTCTGTTACGCCATCCACATATCTCGAACACATGCTTCGGTAAACACCCGTCTCGAACACCTCTCTTTCCCTGAACACGTCTTCAATACCTCTGCTTCTCCGAACACGTGCTTTTCTGAACACCTCTTTTCCGTCCAAGTGTGTTCTTTTTGTCTCTGCTGTGACCTCACGTCGCGCAGCCGGCTTTGTGATTTGCATATGTTATCAGCTACTGCCAACAGCTTCAGCGGCTCTGTTACAATATTTTGTTTCCTTATAGGTTTTTTCGATATACTTGAACGAGAAAGATATCCGGTTCAGGACAGGTGACATTAATTCTCCGAACAAATTATTTTTTATCAAAATACCAAAATAATGATATAATTCCACTAAAATTTATATTTTGAATTATTATTTCTAAATTTTATCAACATCAATTACATGATTTTAGAAATTGTCTGAAATTTAAATGGTTTTAAGAACAAATTGAAATTCTAGAAAGTTTGACTAAACGAAGAAAAAAACTAATAAAAATGTAATATAATTCCGATATTTCTGTATTATTAAATTATTTTAAACTACTGTTTATTGGAATTATCTCGCTTACATCACTGAAAATTTTAAGGATGTACAATGCTTGTTTTTAGTACAATTAGGGGCTTCCAAATGCTACTAATTTCTAGGCTTGGTCTACTTAGTAATTTTTCTTTCCATTTTTTTTTAGCATAAGTGCTGTCTCCTTGAGTCATCTAACACCCCATCTTGCATCCCTGTCAATTATTTTGACCTCGTTCCAGAAAGTGAAGTGTGTTCCTCTTTCTTTCCGTTTGTGATCAGCTAGTCCTGAACCCGCCACCTCTTCCCGTGTCACGGGTTTATGTTGTTCTTCTAACCTTACCTTTAGAGGGCTACCAGTCTCATCGTTGTATAGTGTGTTTCGCATTTGCATAAAATCTCATATATACAGTTTTTTTGTCATGAGACTTTCAGTCGGGAGTTTGACTCGTATTAGGTGTTTTTGAAAGCCGAACCACTCTTAAATATTGTTCTGATTTCATATAGACTGCATATTTAAAAAAATGTTCGGACAGGCCCTTTATGTATGGTGTGTACACTGTGGCAAGTTTTCGGGTATTGTCCTTTGGTGTTTGTTTTAGGTTTTCCGGAGCCAATGTAACGCTCTCTTGGTAGTCATTTCGACGGAGGGTTATTCTTAGGTTGACGAACTCCTCCTGGTATGTGTTGTCGCTACATATTGTTGTAGCACGGTGTTGTAAACCATGGCACGGTAGTTGGAAACCACTGGACTAGATTTTCAAAATGCAATTAATCTAAGGCAACTTTGAAGTGAAAACAAATCTTGAGCTACGTGTTCGTGGAACGAACATTAACAAATAAATTTAGTTAAAAAAAACAACAAATGTTGCTTTTTTTTGTACTTTTGTACCTTCGCTTACCTTTGTTTGTCCACGGAAATTGTCCAATTCAAAAAAGGTCGTCTTCATAACTATCACGATTCCTTTTTTACGTAATATGAATATTGAGAGTTGAAATTCAGGTATTGTCCCGTGAAGGTTAATTTTCGATATATGCAAGATACAAAATTCTGATCCATGCGGGTTATTAATGCATGCAGGAATGATAGTTTGTTATACGGTACAATCACGTTGACACACTGGTTCTTGCCAGATCACCGAAGTTAAGCAACGTTGAGCCTGGCCAGTACTAGATGGGTGACAATTTGGGAAGACGATGCGCTGTATATACCGCAAGGTAAAATACAAGGTTGAGAAACTGGCGCGGTCTATCCTTCTCGCGGCAGTAGATGGGACTATCTTAAGCCGTGGTAGACACCTCGTCTAATGATGGCGTCACGATAAAAAATACTCTTGATAGCCCAGGAGAAGCATCAAGTACTCAGTTACCGACAAGATTTGAATTACACTACAGACTCATGTAGTTAGTTCAATCTCAGCTACGGCCGCGCTGGATGAATCTTTGTTCAAAGGACAATATACTTCGAAAACATTATATTCTATTTGTAGGCAATTATATGTAAACAGCATGAGAATCTGGGCTGTTAAAAATAAATAGAATGTAGGCTCCATCTACCGGACTAGAAATTACTCTCATCGGAGACTATCCCATATATTTAAAAAGCCACAATTCGTCCATTTATGGAGTATTGGTGACACATCTCGACCGGTGCATCTGCCACTAGTCTCTCACTTTAGACAGGGTGTAACGTTACCCACGTTTACACACGGAACTCACACGTTGTATGCAGCATACGTAATAAGGATCATAGGACAAGTAATAACTCGACTCGTTTTTATTTTGTAACAACGACATTTATTTACTAATTCTTCCGCCACGCGTGACTTCTCGTTACAACTGTTACGTAACCCACGTCTCTGACGTGATCGTATTCTCTGACGCCTGTCCTCTCGTACGTCATTTCAAACGTACTCTCGAACGAACACCTCTGTCTATTGCACACGTTTTTTATGGACTTTTTTTTACAATTATGGTGACGTCATTTCGCATTTCGTATGCATTTGCATGCTTGCATCTGCGCTCTCTTACAAGGGTTCACAAAATGTCTATGTTTCAAACTCCTACTTCTCTCTCATTGCCGATATGTTGCATCCCTGACCTTATCTTACAAGTACCTTCATGGTGCCCATCGACATATATACTCCCGATAAGTAGCAAGATCACACTCCTTCACTGTTGAGGTACCTAGATTCGAGAAATTCTTCTAATCTAATGGTTTTTCCCTCGCACTGTTAGAGTTTGGAATCCCCTCTCTGTTTCCTACTTCCATGACTGTACTAATGCGCAGAAATTAAAATGTACTGTAAACAGACATCTCGCTGCTCAGTTCTATGTTATAATATCCCTTATGTCATAGTGGCAATATGCATTGTTTGGGGGGGGTAAAAAGAATAAAAAAATCATTAGTTTATATTTTTTCAGGGAAATTCCGGGATTCGGGTTCTGCTAGTACATATTTACAATTTTCTATGCAATGCATATTTATATCTTTTTATTTATTTTATTCAATTCATTTTTATGTCAACGTTTACATACGACATTTCGATGCAGATGGTGGCCTCTCCCCCTTTATAAATCATACTGATGCAATTTGATCTATTATGCGTTTTCTCATGATGAAAGGGACCGACCCTGCCCAGCGGACCGACCCTGTTCGCTGGATAAAAGCTACCCAAGCAACAAACCACAATGACGACAGTGATGACTCCCAGTGGCCGCAAAAGGAGAGCATATAATTCCCAGGCTTATGCGGAATTAGTCACCGTGTTCGAATTTCATAGGAAAATGTTAATATATGTTCTATATATGCAGATATCGCACACGCACACGCGCGCGCACACGCACGCACGTACACGCACACATACACACACACACATATATAAATATGTATTTCGCGCAGGCACCATTATAAGCAGAAGAGTGTATATGTACATGTATATGTATAAAGAGACACTGCCATGTCGATGTTTTGTTTTTGATATATATATATATATATATATATATATATATATATGTATATATATATATATATATATATATATATTAGAATAATGGAAATAGTATTCCGACAAAATACAGAAAATAAAAAGGAATAAAACCGAGTTATATGTTCATCAACGTTTCGTCTTTATTTTTGTTTTCTTAATTTCATTCATCCAGGGGATGTCTAGAAATAAAGACAAAACGTTGATGAAAACATAAGTCGGTTTGTTCCTTTTTATTTTCTCCCTCTTTAAGTCTTTCTCCCCCTCTCTCTATCTCTGTCTGTCTGTCTGTCTGTCTCTCTCTCTCTCTCTATCTCTCTCTCTCTCTCTCTCCCCCTCTCTCTCTCTCTCTCTCTCTCTCTATATATATATATATATATATATATATATATATATATAGGGGTAGTTCGAAAAGTAAAGCCATCTATTTTTTATACAAAAAGTTGGATACATACGAAGAGGGGAAGAAACAAAGGGGTTAAAATTTGCCCCAAAAAGTAAACAACGCCTGTATACACCCCTTCTGAGTTTAGTTATACAGATTCCAAAATTTTAAATGCTTTTTGGAATCTGCCCTATTTTTCCGACAACTATTTTCAAGGATCTCTATCTCTACAGTTATACAAATGCAACTTTGTGTGTGTGGGTGTTCCTTCCTTATAGACTCTAAAACGGCCTAATATATTTTCTTTAAAATTTACAAAACGTTTGTGCATAATTCAGTTAGTTAAGGTTTGTCTGAGAACACCCCCAATAATTACTGATAATCGATAATCGAAACAGTTATTTTAATTTATCTATCATCGGTAAAACCATTTTCTCCATGTCGTCGCTTAGCAACAATGATAGAACGACGGGCCATGAAAATTCTACTGTGAGTAAGTCGATAACGCGTTTTTTTTTTGTTTTTTTTTTTGCATCACTTAGTCTGTAGGTTCAGACTCTGCACGTAATTTTTTCATTAACTGCAAAGAATTTTATAAAACTTGAAAATTTACGCGTTTTTTTTTTTTTTTTTTGCATGACATGCTCGATAGGTTCAAACCCCGCATGTAAATTTCTTAATGCTTTGTTTTTTCGTTAGCTGGAAAGGAGTTTATATAAAATGATTTTATAAAAAGACATTAAGTTCTCTAGAGTACAACGTTGAATAACATAGACTACGTTACTGCATGGAGGCATGTGAAGCTTCCCTCGGCGCGATTTCGCGGATTTCGAGGACGATTAAAATATAGGAATGTGAATTATTCGTTGATCACCATTCAATCCTGGTCATCGTCCGGTCTCCCTGCTAATATATATATATATATATATATATATATATATATATATATATATATATATATACGCGAGGTGCTTTCCAAAATGCCTTCATCTTTGATTCAGCAAAATCGATCAGAGGAGGTTGCAAATATCATTGTTATGATGATTAAACTTATGCATTCATGGCCTAAAAGTTTCATCTCTCTGTTGCAGATATTGACTGTATGAGACTCTAAGTAAGCAATTCCTGTCATGAACGTTCGTCAAAACCAGAAATGCTGTACTTTTGAATAACTCTCGCAAGAAAAGTGTATCCCGGATACCCATGCACAGACATCGTTCATCCCTGGATTAAGAATGGTGGTGACTATGTAGAAAAATATATTCTGGAGCACAAAATGTCGCTTGTTTCAATGGTGCCACTCCTGTCTTGGTAGTTCACAACTTTCTGATTAAAAAAATAGGAGGCTTTACTTTCGGAATAGCCCTCGTATATATATCTATCTACATATATAAAGTAATAGCGTTCGTGTGCGTGTTTGTCTGTGTGTACAACTCTATATAAAGTGTATATAGTGTGTGTACATCTATCCTGGCCAAGAAATATTAATGCCCATTGTAGGATACTTCTGTCAAAGGAGACATTTATTTTTTTTGCGTAACTTCTACATGATGCGCGGATATCTTTGCTAGTATATATATATATATATATATATATATATATATATATATATATATATATATATATATATATATATTAGAATAATGGAAATAGTATTCCGACAAAATACAGAAAATAAAAAGGAATAAAACCGAGTTATATGTTCATCAACGTTTCGTCTTTATTTTTGTTTTCTTAATTTCATTCAGTAGGTGCGTGTGGAGCAAAGAAAAAAAGTTGTAACCGGAAGGCAGCGTGAAGGTGTGTGTAAGAGTGTTGGTTAAGCAAAAAATAAAAAAAAAGAAAATAAAGGAAAATTGCGAGCGCAAAAAAAAAAAAAATGATAGTAGGCAGGCAGGCTCGAACCCGTACCGCGAGGAAAAGAACGCAAGGAAAAGAACGCGAAGAAAAAAAAAGGGTGACCAAGTTGAGGTCAAGTCAAGAATGAATGTTTTTGGCCAATCTTGCGAGATTTTTTCGTTGAAACGGTCGAGCTTAAAAATGATACTAATCTCGTAAAAATCCGTCGCTTCTGTTGAAAGTTGAAGGCATACATACATACATACATACATACATACATACATACATGCATTTAAACAGACAAGTGAGATTTATATTATTTAAACAGACAAGTGAGATTTATATTATTGACTAGCCTGGGTTCCTGGCGTTGCTCGGGTGTTTGAAGGTGTGTGTTGAGCAAAAAAAAAAAAAAAAAACAACAAAAAAAAACAAAACAAAAATACATGTTAGTAGGCAGGTAGGCTCGAACCCGTACCGCGAAAGAAGAAAAGAACATAAAAAAATGACGTCATTTCTGTCGCGTCCATCGCAAACCGGAAGTGATGAATGACTTAAATTAAGGCTAGTTAATCGAAAATAGTAGATAACTTTCGAAAATATCGGTGAAAAAAAGCGACCCCTCCATGTAGAAAAGTGCCCAGTTTAGCATGAAGAAATTAATGTTTTTAGCCAATTTTTTATATTTATCGTCCGAAACTTCGATCTTCAAAACAATACAAATATCGTGAAAATCCGTCGCCTCTGTCGAAAGTTTAAGGCAGACATACATACATGCATACATACCTACGTACTATCATACATTTAAACAGACATGTAAAATTTATATTATAGACTAGCTGGGGTACCCGGCGTTGCTCGGGTATAGTAAGGTGTGTGTGTGTGTGGGGGGGGGGTAATCAAAACAAAATGGAAAATAAAGCAAACGCGAACATAATAATCCTGTTTATATATTATAACTTTTTTAAAATCGGAATAAAAACAGCGAACGTGATGAAAAATAAAGAATAAGCAAACGCAAACGAAATTGCATGAATAACCTTGTTTAAATGTTAAAACTTCTTTTAAAAATTGGAAAAAACAGCGAACGTGATAAAGAAATTAAAAAACGAACGAAAAATGGCATAAATAACCCTGTTTCAACATTAAAACTTTAAAAATCGGAAAAATATGTCTGATATTCAGGCTCGAACATGCAATATTAAGACACCAACGATTCCACTATGACGGTTGGTCTATGATCGCAGGAACGAAGTTATGTCGTTTTTTTTAAATATTTAAATTAATTCAAGAAAGATTTTTTTTTTTGCGCATGCGTGTTTGACTAAATTGTCATGAAAGAAAGTGCCCAGTTGTGGTTGAAGGAATTAATGTTTTTAGCCAATTTTTTAGTATTTGTCGTCCGAAGGGTCGAGCTTCAAAACGATACCGATCTTGTGAAAATTCGCCCCATTCGTGGAAAGTTTTAGGCAGACATTTAAACATACATACATACATTTAAACATATTTTTGCCTTTATATTATGGACTAGCCTGGGTGCCTGGCGTTGCCAGGTATTTGTAGTTTTGTGTTGAGCCAAAAAACAAACAAACACGTGGTAATAGGCAGACAGGCTCGAACCTGTACAGCAAAAGAGAAGAAGAACGTGAAAAACAAAAACAAAAAAGTGATGTATCTGTTGCGCCCATCGCCAAACCGGAAGTGACGGAGGTTTAAATTAAGGCAAGTCAATCGAAAAGAGAGGATAACTTTCGAAAATATCGAACAAAAAAGCGACCACTCCTGTAGAAAAGTGCCCAGTTGAGGGTGAAGGAATTAATGTTTTTAGCCAATTTTTTATATTTGTCGCCCGAAAGGTCGAGCTTCAAAACGATAGCGATCTCGTGAAAACCCGTTGCCTTTGTCGAAATTTTCAGGCATACATGCATACATACATACATATATTTAAATAGACAGGTGAGATTTATATTATAGATTATATTGGACCCAATATATAGTAATCATTTAAAATGTTTTTAAAAAATGACTCGTGCGATACCACTGAGCATCGAAACCAAAACGTTTAGCTTACTATTAATTTTTTCCTTTGACATTAATGCGTGGGCTAAGAAGTCATGTTTGCTCTAAGGCTAAAAATTAAAACATGAACCTTTTCACACTTTTGCACCGATTTTCCCGACTAAAACCCAAATAGAGATTAACATAGGTTCGAATACCCTATATATCAAGATTCATGTCTGTAGACCAAAAACTGAAGGAGGAGTTTGGTAGGCAAAATTTTTAAACAAATATATTTACGCATATATATATATATACATATATATATATATATATATATATATATATATATATATATATATATATATATATATATATATATATATATATAAAGAGGTTTGTGTTTACTATAACCTTTTTTTACGCAAATATTACGCAAGTACTTACACAAGTATAAATCATGTAGAATATCTAACTAAAGATGACCATTCCATAAGAAAACCGCAAAAAACTAATAGAGAACTCATTAAAATGAATCTTTAAAAGAATATGAAAATTAGCTAGATCTTTTACAAATGAATGCAATTTCACGACCCATATATAACAAAGTTGTTTTCTCTATCTAAATAAAAAGAATAAAGAGTTTTAAATATGAATATAAAAACACACAACTTTTTTGGAGTGTCTATCTATCTTCTATATATATCTATAAAAGTGAACGTGTCTGTGTGTCTGTGTACATTTTCCTTCGCAATAACTCTGTCAATTTTTAGTCTACCGACTCGAAATTTGATATACATGGTACTGAGATTTGGGGAAATCTTTGTAATTCGTTTTCAGCCAGATATTTGGTTGTTAGGGTGTCAAAGTTCAACGATTTGACCTTTGAGAACTCTACCAAACTCCTCCGACAATTTTCGGTCTAAACACTTGAAATTTCAGATATAGGTTTCTTGGACATGGATCTAACTTAATAACTTGATTTGAGCACAAAACAATAAATGTTAAGAGGTCATAATAGGGGTCAATGTTTAAAAAAATTGACCTCTGCGGTCTCTATTTAATTACTCAAACAATTTTGATATTTTACATAAAAGGTATTCAGAGATAGGGAAAGCTTTTTAATCGGTTTGGGTCGAAAAGTTTTAGTTACCAATATATAAATGTATGTATGTATGTCTGTATGTCTGCCTAAATCTTTCGATAGAGGCGACGGATTTTTACACGATCAGTATCGTTTTGAAGTGTGACCTTTCAGACGACAAATATCGAAAAATTGGCTAAAAACATAAATATCTTCACCTTCAACTAGGCACTTTTCTACAGGCGCGGGGGGGGGCATTTTTTCGCCGATATTTTTGAAAGTCATCCTCTCCTTTCGATTGTCTAGCCTTAATTTAAACATCAGTCACTTTCGGTTTGGCGTTGATCGTAACAGCAAAAACGTCAGAGTTTTTTCCTCCTTCGCGATACGGGTTCAAGCCTGCCTTCCTACTACCACTTTTTTTTTTTTGCTCAACATACACATCCAAACATCAGGGCAACAGCGGGCTGCAATGCTAGTCTATATATCTAGAAAAGTGAACGTGTCCGTGTATCTGTGTATCTTTGTGTCTGTGTACATTTCCCTACGCAATAACTCTGTCAATTTTTAGTCTACAGACTCGAAATTTGATATACAGGTTACTGAGATTTGGGGAAACCGATGCGATCGATTTTTGGCCAGAAATTTGGCGATTAAGGGGTCAAAGTTCAACGATTTGACCTTTGAGAACTCTACCAAACTTCTACAACAATTTTGGGTCTACGCACTTTTGGGGTGAACTTTTAGCTGTTAAAAAGTTACCTGGACATGAGTCAAACTTTTTAATATATATATATATATATATATATATATATATATATATATATATATATATATATATATATATATGTTATGAACAGTTCATAGGGTCTGCGCAAAGCTGCTAGTAGCTTATAAAGCTAAAGGTAAATATTATGTTAAAATGAGAACTTGATCAGATACGAGGGGCGTGCAATAAGTAATGCCCCTGACCCACTTCCCATAGCAGTAGAGCAACGAAACTTGGCACAGTTATTAGTCTTTCTCTACATAGGAACCACCCAGAGTTATGCATTTCTCCCATCACTTTTTGATGCAGCTCTGGAGATCGTTCTTGTAGAACACCCCAGGTTGGTCCTCCAACCACTACATGACTTCAGAAATCAAGGCTGCATCATCTGGGAAACGCTTTCCTTTCAAAAACAACTTCATGGCTGGGAAGAAGTGAAAGTCAGAGGGTGCAAGGCCAGGAGAGTAGGGAGGATGGGAAAGGATTTAATGACCACACGCCCGTGCTTCTGATCTGGAGACATGCGAGTTGTGGACTGGAGTGTTGTCCTGCAGGAAGAGGGTACCTTTGCTGGTCTTGCTCCGCCTCTTGATTTTGATAGCTTCCCTTAATTTCCCCAAAAGTGAAGTATAATAAGCTCCTGTAATTGTGGTACACTTTGTCAGGAAATCTGTCATCCCTACTTTGTCCTGGTCCCAGAAGACTGTGAGGATGGCCTTGCTAGCGGAGGGCTGAACCCTTGCCTTCTTTGGAGGTGGTGAGTCCAAGTGCTTCGACTGCATTGACTGGGCTTTGGACTTTGGATCATAGCGATGGACCCAGGTTTTATCCTGTGTATTCAGTTCTTTGAAAAACTTTGACTCATCTTTTTGGCACATCTCTAAATTCATCCTTGAACACTCGACGCGTTCTCGCTTCTGGAATGGTGTGAGCAACCTGGGAATCCATCTGGCAGACACCTTATGCATATGCAAATGGTCATGAATGATAGTTTCCACAGACCCTGTACTAATCTTGACATCTTGAGCTATTTGGCGAATAGTAATGCGCCAATCTTCCAAAATAGCAGCCTCAACTTGACGGACAAATGCCTCATCAATGGCAGAAGGGGGCGACCAGATCTGGGAGCTGTTTCCACAGACTTCCGGCCATGTTTGAATTCACGATGCCAACGTTTTACAAGGTCATATGATGGGGAATTATGATCATAAGTTCTTTTCATTTCATCAAAAGGCTCCTGTGGTATGCGTCCTTTCAAATACAAAAAAAAAAAAACAGATCTCTGCTCGACATTCAACAGGCTCCATTTCACACGTGACTCAATTCAAACACCTGTAAAACAGAAACCACAATTAGTTCAGAGCTGTAATTTGCCACATAACCTGTAGAGATATAAATCATTGCACATGCAAAATATCAGCTAGATCAGACAACTGGAAGTGGGTCAGGGGCATTACTTATTGCACACCACTCGTAATACAAACTCAGTTTACTAGAGAGAAACAGGAGAAATTTATTATGACAATAAAAATGTAATAAATTTTAATATTTATGAATCCATTGAATATTGAAACCAGGAAGCTTTTTGAAAAGCACGTAGTCGAAAGAATCTGATTGTCTATAGTAACTCGACTGGTCGTCTATGACCGAAACAGTCCATAAAAACGTGAAGAAGTTGTTTCGATGTGAAAATACTACTACTACTACTACTACTACTACTACTACTACTACTACTACTAATAATAATAATAATAATAAAAGAACGAAGGGTGGTAAAATAATGTTCATAATGTGCATATGTATATATTTAAAAAGTGTGACTATGTAAAATAATGCCTTTCTGTATAATAGAGAAAATACAGACAGCCATTTTCACATTCATAGATATATAGATAGATAGATAGATTGGATGCAATATATAGTAATGATTAAAAAAAAGACGCCTGCGCTACCACCGAGAATCGAAACCAAAACGTTCAGCTCTCGATTTATTTTGCCTCTGCCGTCAATGACTGGGCTATGAAAACTGCAAGGCTAAAAATTTAAACATGAACCAATAGCTACTACGTTATGCATTCGTAATGCCGGCGTTCCACCTTCACCTGGCAAATTTCATTTTTTTTAATTTTCAAACTTTTTCACCGATTTTTCCGAGTTTAAACCCCAATATAAAGTTTTGCATGGATTCAAATACCTTATATATGAATTTTCATGTCTGTAGACCAAAAACTCTAGGAGGAGTTTGGTAGGCAAAATTTGTTAAACAAAAATATATACGTATGCATAAATATATATGGAATCAATTTTGTGTTTACTGTAAACTTTTTACGCAAATATTATGCAAGTATAAATCATGTAGAATATCTGCATGAACATAATTACACGTAAAAGTTAACTAAAGATGATTATCCCACCAGAAAACCGAAGAAACTAATAGGGTATTAATTAAAATGAATGTTTAAAAGAATATGCAAATTAGCTAGATCTTTTACTAGTGAATACAGTTCCACAATCCATATATAAGAAAATTATATTTTCTTTTTAAATAAATAGAAAAGAGTGTTTTTAATATGAATATCAATACACACAAAAGAAACACCAATTCATAGGAGTATAGAAGATATATATATATATATATATATATATATATATATATAAATGAGATACGCATGTTATACGTTTGTATACCAAAATAAAACGCAAAAATTTTGTAAAATAAACAGACATTTACTTGTTTAAATAAATATTTCGACGTGATATTTCTTCTTCTAAATATTTTTTTCTTTTCCGTGCCATGGCAATGAAAAGAATTTAGTTGTAAATTTCATGTGTTTTCTTCAATGGTGATGTATATTTTTTTATGTCTGAGAAATAACGCATGGCGAACGTGTTACAAAATCTTTGCCTCGTTTTTTGGCTTATGAACGTATAACATGCGTACTTCATTCTAAAATGTAAGCATCATTTATATCACGGAAAACACAACCATAACTCACTCATTCACTCACTCACTCCCTCTCCCTCTCTTTCTTTCTCTCTCTCCCCCCCCTCTCTCTCTCTCTCTCTCTCTATATATATATATATATATATATATATATATATATATATGTATGTGTGTGTGTGTTTGTGTGAGGTGCGTGTATATACTGTTATATTTCTTGAACCGCTTGAATGCATTGAACAACTTATACAGGGTGGAATGAGAAAATTATCGCCATGAAAAAGACAGCATGATTCCATATCCATTTGATGAAAACCGGTTTTCTCTTTTTGTTGCAAACCATCTACTCGTTGACTAGTTGTGTACAAATTGCAAGAGCAATAGGAGCCTTCTATCATGCCTGAAAGTGATACAATGTTCAACGTGTGAGATCGGAGATGCTCTCTCCCTATCCAAGTATTGACAACCGGACAATTGCCAGCACCCTTTAAATACTTCGCCGGATTGACACAAATTAGTATTTGTTTTACAATCGAAAACATCGACGTCAGCTCCGTTATTGGATTTAAAAAATATTAAACGTGATTTTTCATATATAATTTTGTTTATTCACTAGATAAAAATGTAAAAAATAAGTTTATTTTTTGTAGAAAGTTGTTTTTATGACGGAATGAAATTTGGCGCGTGGCTTACTTTTTGGCGTGCTGGCGTGCTGGCGTGCTGGCGTGCTAAAAAAAGAATTACCGTTTGTTTTTATTTATTTGTCGCGTTATTTGACCAGGAGGAAATTGGAGTTATCGCCCTCTAACAATAGCTTCCGTCTGCATATTGCAGAAGAGCCCCCACCCTGAATGACTTAAAAAATGTTCTTATATTATCAAATAATACGAGGTGTTTTCTGTGCTTATGTATTTTTGGTACCGTGCTATTTTTAAATAGTTTTTCCGATGAAATTCAAACTTCACGATTTCTGTTTTTAATAAAATTGTTAGGTGGAAGTACAGAATCTTTATAAACACCCTCCCCTCGCACGTTAAGAGAGGCTTCCGAAATAATAACGTTATTATTTCAGTGCAGTACCAAAAATACATAAGTACCGTGTTTTCTTTTTTGTTTCGTACCACCACAGGAATCGTTTAAAAGAAATTAATTCTTCTATGTAAAATATTTGTTTTCTTTGATAATACATAAGTGTTTTTTTTTTTTAGATGGAGGTCACCACTTATCAAGGCCCAGAAGCCACTCTGGGATAAGGGTTATTGAGTGTACAGTAATCAATGGGATAGTATCGTAGTAATAGTTAGTATTGGAGATTTGATAAAGTGTATTACTTAATGGGGCAGTTCATCAGGAATTTGTTTATGCTGGACTTGAAGACATCCAAGTTGAAGTCAAGAGGAAAAGAGGACAGGCAGAGAGTTCCACAGGCGTGCAGTTCTAAGAAAGAAGCTTTTTTCATGGAATCTACGTTTTGATTTAGGCACAGATAAAGAGTGGGAAAAATTATTGACAGTGGTTTCAGCTAGACGGGTCTTTTTCGTGAAGGATTGGCGAGGGCGGACCAGAGATTAGAGCTCAGACGAGCACTTGCCATGAAAATAAAGATAAAACAAAAACCGGCTCGAACGTCTCTTCTGTGGGAGAGAGGTTGCAGGGAAGATAAAAGGCCACGAAGTCTATTTTGTACTCTTTCAAGGCAGGATAGGCTGTTTTTAGCAGCTCTTGCCCAGATGTAACAGCAGTACTCTATCTTTGGACGTACTTCAGAATGTTTTCTCTTTATGTATCATCCACGATTTTGATAAACTCATCTGAGATTTTCATCTATATTTTTCACTTGCGTCCAAAGAGAAGCGCCATAAAACTTTATTTATTTCAGCAGCCGATGACAAACACCGTCAATATACAGCGGGCGCCAACGAAATTTCAAAATCCCATCCAGAGCATTTAAAACGTTTTAATAATCAAGTGAACTCCCTCGGACGGGGGCATATAGATATTTAGCAAACAAATACGAAAAGTTTCAAATGGAATAAGCAAGTTATCTCCTGATAAATGGCCAATATATAAAGTGAATTAAACTCTGTGAATCAAGGTAAAATCTGTAAATGAGATTTATAATCCGTTCTGTGGCCCTTCTCAGTCTTATGTTGTACAAGAACAACTTCTCATAAAAAACAACAACTTGTGCTTGTTTCATTTTTATTGTAAAAAGAAAAAAAGAATCGGTTTTGAATTGAAAATTAGGCTAAAATTTTTCCGATTCCGATATCGATTCCGATACCCCAAAAATTCCGATTTTTCCGATTTCCGATTCTGATTCCGATTAATCGTCCCAACACTAATTTCTACGTTCATTTTTTTAATTAGTATTAATTTAGAATGTTTTTTTTTATCATGAAGTTAATAACCTCCGTACATATCGCAAGATCATCGTGACATGTGACATGTATCTGTACTTATATTGCTTACAACATTTATGAATTCTCTTATCATTTACAGGTAAGCATAATGTAAGCGTATTTAACATCCTTAATTTTATTAGTTGCGTAATTTTTTCTTTTAATTTTTTACCGTTATCTCGGTTTCTCATTTAGATTTTAAAGTTACGTTATTTGATAACGGTCCCATACATACGCCCGTTTGCGATAGCAAACATACACCCGTTTGCGATAACAAAAGAATAAACCAAATTTATCGTCTACATGCTTCGTATTATAATATAAAGCTATTGATAAAACTTTGTGTTATAAAAATAATAAAGCACACACACACACGCACACATACACCCCCCCCACATATATATATATATTATTTTTCACTAGCGAGGGTACCCGGCGTTGCCCGGGTGTTTGGAAATGTGTGTGGTGTTAAATAAAAAAGAAACTGGTGGGGGAGGGTAGGATTGAACCCGAAGCCCTGAGGCGAAGTTTGAAAATAAAATCGGCCAGCCAGAATGAGTTACTGAAAGGTGTTTGAATTTATTTAAGTAAGAACCAAATTGACAGGTGCGTGCCCTGAAGTCGTCGAGCGTTACGACGACAACGACGACGTCAATGATCAGGTTTGTTTGTTATAAGCGAAGTAAAAAAAGAAAACAACGTTTAAACTTAAGCGGGGGAGGTGTAATCTAAACATCGAGAAAAAAAACTAACGTAAGGCAAACAAATGATGAAAACAGAAAAACGAACACGCGAAAAATGGCTCAAATAAGCCTGTTTCGATATGAAAATTAAAAAAAATCGGTGGGTACCCGAGTGTTTTTGGGTGTGTGGTCGGAGGTGGATAAGCGAAGTAAAAAACAAACAAACAAAAAAAAAAAAACAGAAAAACGATCGTTATGTGAAAAATGGCTTAAATAACACTGTTCAATATTTAAATTTAAAACATCGAAACTCCACGATTCGAACCCAAAACGTTTAGATAATAAACCAACGCACTAATCAACAGATCTAACGCGACGTACATGAAATTTAGTCAGTTTTTCAACTATTTAAAGTAAATCAGGTCATGACGTCATCTGACGCATGCGTAGAACCGGTCGTCGTCACGAGAGGTCTGTTTTTGTTGACCCCCCCGTTGAAAATTGTCGATTTCGGGGTGAAAAAATGAACATTTTTGGCCAACTTTTCGATATTTTTCGAGCGAAGGATGGAGCTTTAATATGATACCGAGTTTGTGAATTTTTGTTCTGTCTGTCGAAAGGTTTTAGCAGACACACAAACATACACACATACATACATAATACATTTTCGCTTTTATATATATAGACTAGCGGGGGGTACTCGGCGTTACCCGGGTGTTTGTAGGTGTGTGTATGGGGAATAAGTAATAACCCTGAAATGATGTTACAAAAATCGGAAAAGCCAAAAAAAAAAAAAAAAAAAAAAAAAAACAGCGAAAAAAACCGCTGTGTGTATAGTGGGGGGAAGTAAACTAAAGAATAACCGAAGTAAAAAAATAAAGAAACGTTGCCCGCGTGTCTAAAGATGTAAAAGAAAGAAAAATAGTTTTGGTCGTGAGGCTGGATTGAACCCGGGAGCCTTGACGCGGAGGTGAAACAAACTCCAACCACTTAACCGTCCAGGCCAAGAGTAAGAGGAATTGATTATAGTGTTAAAATAAGGCTTATAAAGCGAGTGAAAGAGGTTTGATTGACAGATAGCCACTAAATGAGGTCATCGCGGGAGCGTTGCGAGATGACGTAGTAGTATTTTATTTGTTTTGTTTTACTTCACATTTTTTATGATTAAGTGTATTTCGTTTCCTGTCTAGACATCTCTCTCTATCTGTCTCTCTCTCTTTTTCTCTCTTTCTCTATTTGCGTTTGTGTATGTGTGTGTCTCTCTCACTCTTTCTCTCTCTCTCTCTCACTTCGTTTTCCTTACTCTAAAGAGTGTTACTAAAAAAGAAAATGGCGTCTGGCTGTTTTTTTTTGTAAAAACTTCGATCGTTAATATTTTTTGTAAGCGTATTTTTTTTTACTTCACATTTATGGCTTGTTATTTTTCTTTTAACTATCGTATCTAACTATTTTTAATGTGCTAACTTTGGTAACGTTGTCATCGCGTAGAAGTTCATAGTTTAGCTTGTGTTAGAGTTAATTTTTTTTTACCGATAACAACAATGTTTTTTAAATTCAGACTGCCATTCCAGCTTGCTGACGTCAAGATCACGTGACATGACTCAGCGGGTTTTAAATACAAGTTGACCCAAAATAAACGGCCCCGTGTATACTTTATGTAGAAGAGTTGGCGCCCGTATTTTTTTGGGCAGTTATAAATCGATTTAAAAATATGTAATGTTTAACATTAAAATATCACTTTTCTGCCCCCCCCCCTGCAGAAAATCGATCAATTGACGCACTTCTGATGGTCCTTTTGGGCCAATTTTTCGATATTTGTCGTCCGGAGGGGGGGGGGGCTTTCATATGAGACCTAGTTTGTGAATTTTTGTTCCGTCGGTCAAAAGGTTTTAGCAGACACACAAACATACATACATACATACATACATACATACATACATTTTCGCTTTTATATATATATAGATTACCGTATCTTTCTGTTGGTACAGTATTGTTTCAGCTACCCGGCCGTTTTTTGGCAGTCCGTAGCTTCCTCAGACTTTTCTGAGGAAGCTACGGATGGCAAAAAAAAAAAAACGGCTGGGTAGCTGAAACAATAATGTAACTTAACAGAGAGATACGGTAATAAAAAATAAAACGCATATTTGCTCTACAACAGTATTAAGCACTTTCTTCAGTTTTTATTAATTACCATTTCTACTCTCTATATATATGTATATATATATACTAGCGGGCTGTCCGGCGTTACCGAGTCGTAAAATACTCTAAATGATGTCTTCAGCATTTGACAAATCCAAACTCTTTGCCTAGAACTTTGCAGTTAATTATACCCTATGCAATCAGGGCCGCCAAGCCCCGTATTTCCTGCTGTGTCTGAAAACACCCTATTCGACATATAAATATATGTGCGTGATGTTGCCAAGCCAATCAAAAACCTCGATTCCAGTAAAGCAACTTGCCCTGACTGCATTCCTATTATGGTGCTTCAACCAGAACTAGCTCCCATACTTACAAAGCTGTTTGAACATTGGTTAAGGAGAATTGCTTCCAAACACCCTGGGAAATCTCATCAGTATGTCCTGTATTTAAAAATTCAGGTGATCGGTCATCTCCCTCTTAATACAGACCAATCGGTGTCCTCTGCGTCATGAGTAAGTTGCTGGAATATTTGTTAAAGAGAGTAGTCAACCACCTCAGTAAAAATAACCTCATCAGTGACATGCAATATGATTTCCGTTCTGCTAGATCTACAGCAGATGTGTTAACAGTTATATCTCATAGGATTAGGGAATCTCTCGACGGAGGCTTCCTCTCTAAGGCAATTGCTCTTGATATATCAAAGACGTATGATAGGGTATGACATAAAGATCTGCCTCACAAGATCTCCAGCTACGGTCTACCTGCAAATGTCTTTATAATTATTAAATCATTTCTCTATGAGAGGTTTATAAGAGTAGTGGTTGATGGCCAGAAATCAGAAGCTCACAGTATTAGTGCTAGAATCCCTCAGAGATCAATCCTGGGCCCAGCTCTCTTCCTGATCTACATCAATGATCTCCCAAATCACATCCTAAGATCATTCGCAGACATTTATGCTGAGGACACTAACTATGGCAACACTTCAAAGGCCGTAATCGACCAAGTTCTCTCTGATTCTCTCTCTCCTCTGATCTTGAGCACACGATGCAATGGGGAAAGAGGTGGCTGGTTAATCATAATGCATCTAAAACCAACATTCTGTCTTTCCATCATCAACGCTTTGATCCCCGTCTGCCATCAATTGAAATGAATGGCTCCGTCTTGGGGAAGCTTCATGTTTTGACAAGCTTCTGGGTCTGACCTTTACTCCTGATCTGAGATTGAGCACGTACATGAAATCCGTTGCAAAGCTGCTGGAAAAATGGTTGGATCTGTTAATCGATCCAGTAGATATCTCACTGCTGATGGAATACTCTACCTGTATAAGAGTAAAGTACGTTCAAGGATTGAGTATCATTTGCCATATCTTGGCAAGAACTGATAGAAGCAGCTTATCCTGCCTTGACAGATTTCAAAATAAACTTCATAGTCTAGTGGGGGATACCGTTTTCTCTTCTCTGCAACCTCTTTACCACAGAAGACACGTTGCGAACTTGTCTCTACTTTATCGTTTTATCCATGGCTAGTGATCGTCTGAGCTCCAATCTATGGTCCCCCTTTGCCTGACTTTCACGAAAAACACTCGTCTAGTTGAAACCACTATTAATAATTTTTCCCTCTTTATCTATGCCTAAACCTAAACGTAGATTCTATGAACAAAGCATTTTTTCTTAGAACTGCACGCCTGTGGAACACTGCTCCGTTTTCCTGCTTTCCAACTGATTACAATATGGTCATCTTCAAGTCCAACGTGAACTAGTTGTTGATGAGCCGTCTCTTTAGGTAAGCCATTTTACCAAATTTTTACTACAAACGATTATTACGATATTTTCCTAGTGACTTCTGTGCACTCATTAACCCTTATCATTGAGTGACCTCCGGGCCTCGATAAGTGGTGATTCGTTTGTCATATATATATATATATATATATATATATATATATATATATATAGTCATCCACATACAATACTGTTTCACTGTATCACAGCTCATCAGTGCGGCTAGACACACACACACACACACACACACACACACACACACACACACACACACACACACACACACACACACACACACACACACACACATATATATATATATGTATGTGTGTGTGTATGTATGTGTGTGTATGAGTGTGTGTGCGCTTGCGCGTGCGAGCGTGTGTGAGTGTGGAGAATGTCATTTTCTTTCTACATTTGTCGTATACGCTGGATCGATTATCGTCGATTTTCTTGCCAATATCGCGTCAATATGTGTTTATTTTGTGCTACATTAACTCGTGATTACGAATGCAAAACGCGGGAAGAAAATGTCTGCTTGAATTTGGAATCTGAAGATTGCAACGTAATTTGCTAATCTATTCCAAGCAAAACTGATAACGGCACAATTAAGTGCGTCATTTCCTAAAGAATGGGAAGCATCTAAAATATTACCCCCCCTCTCTCTCTTTCTCTCTTCGCGATTTCTCTATCTTTCTCTGCCGCTGCACTCTCTCCCCCTCTCTCTTTTCGCGATCACCCTATCTTGTACTCTCTCTTTCTCTTTCCCCCTTCTTTTTAAATGCATCCAGTTACATCTCTAGGAGGTTTTATCTGTCGATTAGTTAGTCTGTTCGTCGTTCTGTTGTTACGTTTACGGTTTTTCATATGCCAGAAAAAATATTCGTCCCAGGAAGGGTAAAATATAGATGAAGTGTTCATTTTCACTTTCAATAATTTATGCCATCATGATATCGAGACTTCCATAAATGCCTATAGCTTTCCACTCGTTTTTAACCGATCATAAACCTGATAATTTTAAAAAATAAAAATGTTGCGGTTGATGAGACTTTCAATCCCAACGAACACAATATTATTTTCATTCTACAAAGAATAAAATGCGATTTATAAAAGAAAAGTCGCTTGAAAAGGGTCCATTAAGTCGAAAGTGGGCTGTTTAAATATTTGACGTAAATAAATATTCATTTTAAAGAAATAAAAGCACATATAAGTTTAGTTTTCTTTCAAACATTTAACAAATGTTGTTTTTTTTAATTTAAAACACGAGGTTAAAAAAACGACCATGTACAGATTTTTTTTAAATAAACAAATATTTATTTAATTTCATTTAATTAAAAAAAAATCCGCACAGTGTAGTTCTTTCAAACGTCATGTTTTGTAATTTCATTTTCTCCGTGCTTCTAAAAAGTGGATTACTTCTTTTCGCTATTTGCTAAATGTTTTCATCTTCTAATATTGGTTATAAAATTCAATAATAGCTGAAAACCCCGATGTAGACGTTTTTTTTTAGCTAATATACAATATACAGCCAGATATGAACTTTAGTGAATAACACCTTAGTTTGATATAGTATCATCAAATCGAGCCAAAAGATTTGCCGAATTTGCTTAATCTTGAAAATGAAAAACTGCGTGTGTTTTTTAAATCGTTAATCATAAAAATAACGCCATTTCTCTTTATAACATAATCTGCCACGAACTTATAAATGCCTCGCCTGTAAAATTCTTTAGGTTTTAACGTGAAATATGAAACTAAATCATGTTCAATCTACTCTTAAGGCCATCGAAATGAGTTTGTAATCCCCCAAATCTCTACTAGTATATAAAAAGAACTTTGTGTCTGTGTGCGTGTATGTGGGTTCGTTCCCTATTGACTCGAAAACGGCTGGGATGTTTTTATGAAATTTCACACGAGGATACTTTATGTGTCTGGCAGTTTTGCATCGGGATGCCTTCGATAAGACTCGATAATCGATAATCGAAATAATCCAATAAAAGAAAGAACAGGCGATTTTGACCAAAGTTAACACCTTACACAGCCTAACATCACAACTGCATTTGAGAAGTTATATCATAACACAAGCCGAAAAGACCGACATATAAAATCAGCAGTAGCTTCTTTGATATAACATGGGCGCGTTCAAAGTGAATGTTTCTGTTTAAACACAATTGCACCATGACACCTGATTTTTTCATTTGTAACTTAAATTCAAACCTTCACCGCAGAAGCAGTAAAGCCAGACATATAAAAACAACAGTAGGTCCTTTGATATGACAGAAGCGCGTTCGAAATGAATGTTTCTGTTTAGAGCAGAATTGAAGACTGATACTTTTGCATTTAAATCTTTAATTCAAGTTATTATATATAAAAATAATGTTATAAAACCAACAGTAGGTTCTCTACAGTGCAATGTAAACTACAATGTATTGTGGACTAAGTCACTGCGGGGAGTCATGTGAAGCTTCGTCCCAGTGTACCGCGATGGGTCCCCAACTAGAGCAGGCAATTAATCGATTTGATTGAAAAATGGTCGATTTCACCGATTTCGATGACAATAAAAATATAGGAGTGTGAAACATTCATTGATCATTATTTAATCCCGGGCAACGTCGGATCACCTTGCTAGTTAATGATAATCCGATCGAGCAAAGTTAGGAGAATGTGCAGGATGGATCAAGATTTTCCGATTAAATTCTCCTAGAAAAATTTTGGCCAATAGTGCTGTGCGAAAAAAAAAAAAAAAAAAGAAAGCATTATCATGACGACAGATGAATCCCTTTCTAGTGGCTAAAAAAGGTCGTTTTAGATCAACATGATTTAAAATATTGAAGAGAAATCTGTGGTTAGTTTTGCTCTTAGATAACCCTGTTAACTGTGATGCCGCGACATCCATACACACATATAGACAGATTATTTATCAGTCAATATATTAGCATTAAGTTGTAAAATAAATTGAATAACTGGAACTCCATAACAACAACGACTAAAAAAAAAAAATTAAAAAAAATTAAGAATGCTTCCATACATGGAAAATTCGATGTCTAATAATTCAAAAATCGAAAATTAAACAAAAATACAACTAATAGCTCTCACTAATCCGTAAGATATTTAATTCTCGACCGATTGGTGACAGTTATAAGCTTTATTTTTGTTGAAAATTCCATTATTAAGAAGTTAATAACACACCGTCGATTTTCCAATTAATGGCAGCCATCTTGATTATTTATAAGCCGCGGAAGCCAATGGTACAACATAAAAAATGACAAGCACTTCAAAAAGTTTCAAAATTCAAAAATTCTGTTAGTCGATAAAACATTAAATTTCCTTTGTGTTTGAAAAAAAAATTATTTATTTTAAATTTATTTTTCAACCGTTTTTTCACTGTTAGCTACTTGCAACCCAGTACAGGGGGGGGCGTTATACTGGCATAATATACACGAAAGGGATTTCATCAGAATATCGAATCCCCAAGGCCCGAAAGCCATCCGAGGATAAGGGTTAATAAATGTAAGGTGGTAGTATAGTAATTGTTGTGTAGATTGGATAGAGTTTGGAGTATTTAAGGGGACGGTTCAACAAGAACTTGTTTACATTGGACTTGAATGTTGTAATCGGCCAGGAAGCAGGCCGATGGAACAGTGTTCCACGGGCGGGCAGTTCTAGGAAAAAAGCTTTGTTTGTGTTTTTTTTTACATGAAAGTCACCACTTATCAAGGCCCGGAAGCCACTCGGGGATAAGGGTTATTGCGTGTACAGTAATCAATGGGATAGTATCGTACTAATCGTTAGTATTGGAAATTTGATAAAGTGTCTTACTTAAGGGCGCGGTTCATCAAGAATTTTTTTATGTTGGATTTGAAGACATCCAAGTTGTAGTCACGTGGGAAACAGGCAGACGGAACAGAGTTCCACAGGCGTGCCGTTCTAAGAGAGAAGCTTTGTTCATGTAATCTACGGTTTGGTTTATGCACAGATAAAGAGTGGGAAAAATTATTGACAGTGGTTTCAGCTAGACGAGTGTTTATCGTAAAAGATTGGCGAGGGGGGACCAAAGATTGAAGCTCAGACGCGCACTTGCCATAGAAATAACGATAAAACAACGACAGGCTCACAACATCTCTTCTGTGGGAGAGAGGTTACAAGGAAGAGAAAATGGCATCCTCCACAAAGTTAAGAAGTCTATTTTGTGCTCTGTTAAGGCAGGATAGGCTATTTTTAGCAGCTCCTGTCCAGATGTAATCCGCGTTTACGTTTAGGCAAAAATACAGAGTATACAGAAAATTATTGATAGTGGTTGTAGCTAGTCGAGTTTTTTGAAAGTTTGGCAAGGGGTTACCATAGATTGGAGCTCAGACGAGCACTTAGTTTGAAAATACCGATAGAGCAGAGACAGGCTCGCAAAGTCTCTTCTGTATGAAAGAGGTTGCAAGCAAGATAAAAGGGCATCACCTACTAGATTTTGAAGCCGGTTTTGAACTCTATCAATTCTAAATAGGGCGCGCCAAACAGCTTCTGACCAGCTGTGGCAATAATACTCAATTTTAGGATGTACCTGTCTCTTATACATATAGAGGATGGCATCATCAGTGAGATACCTACTGGGGCGGGGAGATGACGATGTTAGTTTTTTGCAGTTATGGCAGGTAGGTGTCGACGTCCTCCTACACACAGCGCCTGATATTCCCGAATTTGATATTGATTAGGCTCAGTGTCATTTAACGAGAACCGGTGTGTTAACGTGATTATACTTTTAGCTACAATACAAAATCACACACACACACACAAAAAAAAAAACACCAAAAAACAAAAAAAACACCCCAAAAAACAAACATTTAGTGTGGAGTTAGAAACCACAATGTTATATAAAATTTTGGAAAGGAAGACGAACACTTTATCCACAAGGTCACCGATCTTACGAATATGTTTTGCTTTTAACCGACTTAAATGCGTTTAGCGTTTATTTTATTTTGCACATTCGTACATCCCTTAAAAAGTTATAAAATAACATATTTTTTTATATCGTAACATCCTTACAGTTTCCTGGAGGAAAATAGAAAAAGTAGGTGAGAGGCGAAATATCTGCAAAGCCATTTTCAACGTGTACAACAGAACAGGATTTCAGACGAAACCGGCAAAAGAATGTTTGGCAGAAAATCTCATTACGTAAGATATGATATGTGCAGTCTTTTCTGACCACATAGCCGGGCAGTGCCCACAAGAATGTCAAAAAAGCGAAGCTGTAGGCAAATTCATTGGATGGCTTACTTGCAATGCCCACTATTTTCAAACGCAAAATAATTGTATTCACTACAATACAACACAAAATACACACAATACGGACACACATACACACACACGTATATATATATATATATATATACATTATATACATATACATTATATATATATATATATATATATACATACAATATATACATATATATATATGCAATATATATGTATATCTATAATATAAAGCTTAACGTCTGTGTGTGTTTGTGTGTGTGTGTGTGTCTGGTCACGAATAGGCTCCTATATGGTTTACTATTTAAAAAAAAATGATTACATATAATGATAGAAGATGTATCGAGGATCAGGAATGGGTAGATTTGATCTGGCCGAACGGTGGTTCATAAAAATTCTGGGGTCTGCGTTCGTTCCTGGCCCCCAAAGTATGGAATTAAAAAAAAATTAAAAGTGTTTTTGATAAAGATGTATATAATGATGCTTTGATAAGTACTTTCAACAAATAGGGATGGTATAATAAAATTGTGGGGTCTGCGTTCGCGCCTGTATTCCATGGAAATATGGCACAAACTTTGACAAAGATTTTTCATATCTATTTGCGTAAGTATACGTTGATAATTATGTTTCAGTTTGAAGAAATATGGTATAATAAAATTATTGGGTGTTCGTTCGCGCTTTACCTCCATAGAATGTAAATATGTCACAAAGTTTAACAAGGTTTTTTAAAAGAGGTGAGGGTCCACAATAACACCTTAACGTTAATTTTAATTTACGTTAGCTTTTATTTATTTTTTTTAGTTGAATCATATTGTGTCGAATAAATTCACCTCATACATTCACACTCTTATTAAAGTGAAAGCCAAAATAAAAAATCGGAACTTTAGGCAATTCTCGACACAAATTTTGCATAACTCTTTTTTTTCCTTCTCCACTTGCACGTGGCGCTCTTTCGAAAATAGATAAATAATAAAAAGTAAGAACGTTACTTGTTATCGTGTCAAAAGAAGGAAAAAATCCTGCTCACGTGATTACGTGTCTTTTTAAAAACATTTACATAACCTTTTCATTTTTATTCATATATCTGTTTAAGCATTTTTTTGTCAGTGTACTAGAAGGAATTCAGTTGATTACAACCCTTTCTGCGTGTTCTTTATATTACAATAATACAACCTTGAATCCAACGGCGCAATACTATACCGTTCAGTCTGTAAAACTGAAACGAAGCTGTTCTGCTTGAAAAGGGCGCCATTTTCTTCTTATTCATATTTATATCGAGTTTTCGCTTTAAAAAATTAAAGTAATCACGTGTTTACTTTTTTAATATCCTATTTTGGTGTTTCGGATTATTTTCCTAAAGTAAGTAAAGCTTCATTATTTTTCAATATATATATATATATATATATATATATATATATATATATATATATACAATATATATATGCATTTAGATACATATGAACATCGTCTGTCACCTACTTTTCCTGTTTTCCTCATAGAAACTGTAATAATGTTACGATTTTAAAAATAAAATGTTATTTAAGAACTACATTAAGGGATGTACGAAGATGCAAAATAAACGCTGTCTATATTTACTATTGAAATAATTTTTTTTTCGTTTCTGCATTTTTTTAGATGAGGATTGGTTATTCGTATTATTTGGATTCATCGGACTCCATCTTGAGTTTGATTTTCACAACGTTTCGGTCGGTGTAACCTCAAACCTTCTTCAGGTGCATCTTGTCGAACTCGGGTATGTTTCTGTCGAACTCGGGAATTTGGACGGAATTTCGAACGGAAGCCTTTATTTACTTCACGGCGGTAGCATGCTCTCGTCCCGTAAGCCATGACTAGATAGAGGTTCCAAGTAATTCGCAATTGTATTTTTGGTCGCCCACACTAAGGATTGAACCTTCAAACTTCAGGAGAATATCACATTTTACAATTGATTTTCCAAGTACTCTAACTGCTGCGTCACGGGTGCATATATTTGTATTCAAATATAAATATTAATAAATCTATGCGCATTAAAAAAGGGTTCTGCTGTATTGATTATACACGCGTACAATTTTTTCTGTCCATTATTGATATTGCTATATACATTTGTTATTATTTTTATACTAATAGGGACAATCCTAAACACAAAATATGCATAAAAACAAAAAAAATAACAAAAGTCCATCGGCTAGTATAAGAATAATAAAACCCTGACACACACAAATATGCGCGTGTAGAAACACAAATCTAAAAACATTACAAATTCAGAGTTAGAGTTGACTGAGTTCCAAAATTCGCGTCCCGACGTCATTCCGTTGATTGTATGAACCAACACTTTATAACACTAAAAAAATGTCCCTCATTTTTAAACGCAAGGTAATTGTATTCATTACAATACAACACAAAAATCTCAATGGCTATACCCGTGCCTCTCCTGTTGCTAACTCTGCCCACCCTGCACTAATATTTCCATCATTCACACTGAAGAAGACCGAAGGATCGGTCGAAATTATGTGCTTTTGAATGAAACATTTTCGTTTTTTTTTCGAAAGAATTTTTGAATTCTTAAACGTCAGCACATAAGAAATAAATACAGAAAAGATATACGCATATTTTTCATATTGATTTTTATCCACACACACACGCACATACACACACACATATATGTTGTATAAGGGGATTGCTTTGGTGTATACATCTTTTCTAACTAAAACGTACGTGTATATATATATATATATATATATATATATATATATATATACTCGGGTTTTTTTTATATTCAAAAGTAATGGACTAATGAATTCAACGAGGTTGTTAGATAGTGCTCAATAAAAAGAGCTGATAATACTTGTTTATTGTTATATAAACATGCTCACATCCCGCTGCTACAAATAGCCACTTGTTTCAATCAAACAACAGATATCATCAGGCAGCGACTTGACTATTCAAAAGTTCAATGAATAACCTTCATAATATTCATTGAACTTTTGAATAGTCAAGTCGCTGCCTGATGATATCTGTTGTTTGATTGAAACAAGTGGCTATTTGTAGCAGCGGGATGTGAGCATGTTTATATAACAATAAACAAATATATATATATATATATATATATATATATATATATATATATATATATATAGTTGAATCGTACGCATTTACGTTTGTGACTTATTTGCGTCTATTATATGTATATTTAAATCGTGGTAGTTGAATATGTATAGGTGGCACTTCTAATAATTTTGTTTCTTTTTATAAACGGACCATATGTATGTCTGCATCTACGTTGTATAACGGTGGTTATTCTTGTTCTTGCTATCTATTTTACAACCTGTGATTCGTCTCTTCTGGTGGTGTTGATGGGTGCCTGTCGACATAATTATATATAACATGACATAACGACATACGTGTTTTGCTATTGATTTTTCTGGACGTTTCTTCGACGTTTTGGGGAGCCGGGCCTGCTTTAAGGGAGCCGCTTCACAAGACAGATCAAAACGATGTCTGTTTTTATATATTTTATTCATTCCGGGCAATCGTCATAGACGAAATGGAATGACCGACGATCTTTGGCTTAGAGGTAGTTCTTGTATGCTTCAATTCTGAGACTTCTTCCTCCAAATGGGGAAACCTATGTCCAGCCCATCCACCTTTCTTGGTGTCTCGAACCCGACTGCCAACGATGCTTGCGCAGACTGGAACACGTGACAGACGACACGTCAAGTTTTGATCACCTGCTCGTATCTTCCGGTACAAACTTGACCGGTCGGCGAATCTGACATGTTTTGATAATCTGTCAAAACATGGGGATTCCAATTTCCGTTGTTTCCACACAACTTTAGTTATATATATATATATATATATATATATATATATATATATATATATATATATATATATATATAGAGAGAGAGAGAGAGAGAGAGAGAGAGAGAATAATTGCTAGATAAATAGCTAAATAAATAGATATAGATAGATAGATAAGCTGGTACATAACAAATAATTTACTCTTCGGCTCGGCCAACTATATAACATACACACACACACGCACACACACACGCACACACATATATATGTGTATATGTGTGTGTGTATATATATGTATGTGTGTGTGCGTATACATATGAAGAAATGTGTATATATATGTGTATATATATATATATATATATATACATATAGAGAAATAAAAAGGAACAAACCGAGTTATGTGTTCATCAACGTTTCGTCTTTATTTCGAGACTTTCTCTGGATGAATAAAATCAGGAAAACAAAAACACCAGTACTGGTGTTTTTTTTTTTAATTTTATTCTTCCAGAGGAAGTCTCGAAATAAAGACGAAACGTTGATGAACACATAACTCGGTTTGTTCCTTTTTATTTCTCTATTATTCTCATCATATATACATATATACATTAATTGAGTAAGAGACTGTTTCATAGTGAGGTTTGCATCCCTCGACTAGCGGCAACAGTGGTCATCTACACTGATGATATCGAAAGGATAAAAAACACTAGTATCCGTAGGTATAAAATAATTATTTATAATTATAATTATTTCCGCCCCTTTACGAAGTAAGTTTTTTTTTAACAATTAAGCACTGTCTATGAAAAAAAAATCGGCCAGTTGGTCTCCGTGCGAGATATGTCAAAAGCAATTGCCTTAGAAATGAAGCCTTTGTCGAGAGATTCGCTAATTCTATGAGATATAACTATTAGCACGTTTGCTGTAGATCTATCAGAACGGAAACCATATTGCGTGTCACTAAGAAGGTTATTTCTGCTGAGGTGGTTGACTACTTCTCTATTTAATATGGACTCCAGGAACTTACTCATGACACTTAGGAGACTTATTAGTCTGTATTGAGAAGGAGATGACTTATCACCTGAATTCTCAAATACAGGGAATACTAATGAGGTTTTCCAGGGTGTTGGAAAGCACTTCTCCTTAAGGTAACGCTTAAACAGTTTGGTAAGTATGGGGGCAAGTTCTGGTTGTAGCTTTTTAAACACTATAATTGGAATACCGTCAGGGCCAGTTGCTTTACTGGAATCAAAGTTCTTGATTAGCTTGGCGACCTCACGCAAAGGTATTTGTATGTTATCTAGCGTGTTGTGTGTTGTAGGAGGAAATACGAGGAGTTGATGGCCTTCGTCGCATAGGGTAGAATTTGTTGCAAAGTTCTTGACAAATAGTTTGGTCTTGTCGGATGCTGACGAGAGGACCTCTGGTCCATTGATAATGGTTGGGATAGAACGCACGCTTCTGTTTAGGATCCTATTTGCTATTTGCCAAAACTGGTGGGAACCAAGCCGCTGCTCATCTACTTTGGATAGCTCTTTTGCATTTTTTATTACTCTTTTACAGTGGTTGCTGGCGGTCCTGAAAGCAGCTTTAGTCTCAGTACATCTATTACGTTGGTAGCTATGAAAAAAGTGATTTCTGTGTGCGATGGCTGCAGCACATTCAGGGGAGAACCATGGCTGGCTGTTAGGTTTTTGTTGGAAGTTTTTGGATGGTATGAATCAGTCTATGCCTACAATTAACCATTCGGTCAGGTCTGATACTATAGAGGACACATCCTTTTTAAACATGGAATGGAGAGGTAGATCAGATATGAATGTACGGAAGCTATCCCAGTTAACCATAGAGTATCGATATACAGTACGGTGGAGAGGTACGTCTGTAGACTTATTATATTTCATTTTTATCTTAACTGATACAAGGGAGTGGTCAGAGGATCCCAGAGAAGATAGAACGGCACATAGCTCAGGGGCACAGGTGGGCTCGCGAACAATCTGAGTGAGGTCAAAGGCAATGGCAAAAGCATGACAGAACCTTCCCGCATCATCAGTCTTATTTGAGTGGGTCAGCCATTCCACATTGTGGACATTGAAGTCACCGTAAATGGTAATGTTAACCGCGGGATGAGCAGACAGGATGTGGTCAATTTTCTCCGATATACTCTTAAAGATAGTAACTCCGCTGTTCTGGGGGCGATAGAGGGCAAATATAAATGCGGTGGTGTAAGCAAGTGCAACCCGGAAGCACATATAAGGTAAATGAGATATCCCTGCAACACGGGAAGCCATCTTTAATGTAGGCACATTTTCCATGCTCATGGCGATCTTGGGGGTCAGATTTAAATGTTAAGTTAGAGTATCCATTAATTATGAACTCATCTAGGGAGGTGGTCGGCCCTATCCCAGTTTCGCTTAGAATGTATATGTATGGTTTTATCTCCTGTAATTGGGTTTCAACCTCTGGAAGGTTGGAATGTAGACCTCTGACGTTGGAGAAGGAGACATGGTAGTAGGGGTCTACATTGGAGGATGGGGTTTTAGGTTTATTCATGTTTTTTCTTTTTTTGAGATATTTCATGTTGAGGATTTTGTGATTTGTGGAACAGGTCAGCATACTTGGTTAGAGCAGTACAGAGAGGTAAAGTAAGAGAGAAAAGACGGGAAGATTTTTTTTTGTTAGACATGATAAGGTAAAGCCGTAACAATTACCCACTAGTATGGCATCGAGAGACCCCACCAGAGACTACTGCATGGTCCAGAATTCATTCACCAAATATCAATACAGCAGTCCCAGTACTTTACACCTACTGATAGGACAGCCTCCTTAGTGGTTTATCCAAGGTTTGGGTCCCTGACTACCAGGCGGTTAACGTCAACCCAGATGAAAACGTTTATCTCCAGCACCATTACTAGTGACATGGCCGCAAGGATAGACATAGAGAGAGAAAATTTCCGGCATCTTAAACTACTGTTCACGAAGTACTACCGAACTGGGGAGCAGCCTTTTCTTAACCCTTTGTTAGAAACATCACTCATTGGAAATGAGGACTGGGGGACAAAAAAGGAGAAGCGAGAGTTACTGGAGATGCCGATAACACATCCACTGTATTATCTACTCTCCATTAAAAAATAAATAAATAAAATAAAATAGATAAGAAGAACTTATTAATATCTACTTAGTAGGAGTCTTGGCTCCATTCCCAGTTTAGGATAGTACTTGAAGATAGTTTCCCCTCCCATATTAATCCGTGGAAGTTTTTTTTTCTTTGCTTTAGATACCTCGCGGTAAAACTTTCGGGCTTCACCTTATAATTAAGTTCCATTAATGGGAATTGTAAGTCGGCTTATGTTTTTTGGATTGGAGAATCTTATTTAAGTACTGGTTTAGGGTAGTACCAGGCATAATTGACAAAAAAGATTTAAAAACAAGAAAATTAGCAAAACAGGATAAGTAGAGTTAAGTTGTTTCGAGTTTTAAGTCAAAAATGCAATAAGAAAAAGAATAAAATAAAATAAAAATAAGCAAACAAATATATATATATATATATATATATATATATATATATATATATATATATATATATATAGTACACAAGTTTAGGCATTATTAACAGTTATGGATAAGAATTGTTTAAGTTTGCTCAGAAGACACCGACCCTGTCTTCTGAGGTCATTTTGAAAAGAAGGACGCTAGCAGGTTTGTTCCTGGTACTTAAAAGGTATGGTGGTGGTGGGTAGGGGTGGGGAGTTAATGGTTTTTATTTATCTTTTTTCTTTTTTTTCTTTGCTTTAGATACCTCGAGGTAGAACCTTCGGGCGTCACCTTATAATTAAGTTCCATTAATGGGAATTGTGAATTCAGCTTATGTTTTTTGGATTGGAGAATCTTATTTAAGGACTGGTTTATGGTGGTACCAGGCATAATTGCCAAAAAAGGTTTAAAAACAAGAAAATTAGCAAAACAGGATAAGTAGAGTTAAGATGTTTTTAGTTTTAAGTAAAAAATGCAATAAGAAAAATAAAATAAAAATAAGCAAACATATATATATATATATATATATATATATATATATATATATATATATATATATATATATATATATGCATGCATTATTAACAGTTAGGAATAAGAATTGTTTAACTTAGCTCTGAAGACACCAACCCTGTCTTCTGAGGTCATCTCTAAAAATCTTTTGTCTTTTAAAACTTTCATATATTCTTTTACCAACCATGCTTCAAGCAAACTACCATGTACTTTATATATATATATATATATATATATATATATATATATATATATATATATATATATATATATATATTGTTAAATAGCACGGAGTGTTTTTGCTTTTTGTTTTGTAATTTTTCCTATTTTCGAATGATCATTCTTATATCTCGGTCGGATTTGTTTAGGAAAGTTCTGTAGTTTTTTCGTCCATTTTTTTATTTGCAAGTACTTCGAACTAATTTTCTTCAATTGTCTTCAGGCGGTTTTTGATTACTGTTTCGTTTAAAATCTGGATGCTTTTGTATGCTTCAGTTCAAATTACATTTAAATTACTTGAAATAGTGAAGCGTCTCGTGCGTAAAAAACAAACAAAACAAAACAGTTTAACGTGTTAAGAACGTGACTAAAATAAATGTACAATGGTTTACAAACGTGATTTACAAAATAGTATGGAATTTACAGGTGTTTGAAAAAAATTAATTTATAAGTTGCAACATATATGCATACAAAGAGATTCGGCATTAAATAACCTGAAAAGGGTTGATATGCCGTAAAACAAAACAACCAACCAACCAACAAAGGATAGGAAATAATAAACGGTTCTATTTACGATTTCAATCATTCTAATAATAATAATAATACGATTTCAATTATTCTAATAATAATAATAATACGATTTCAATCATTCTAATAATAATAATAATAATAATACGATTTCAATCATTCTAATAATAATAATAATACGATTTCAATCATTCTAATAATAATAATAATACGATTTCAATCATTCTAATAATAATAATAATACGATTTAAATTATTCTAATAATAATAATAATACGATTTCAATCATTCTAATAATAATAATAATACGATTTCAATCATTCTAATAATAATAATAATACGATTTCAATCATTCTAATAATAATAATAATACGATTTCAATTATTCTAATAATAATAATAATACGATTTCAATCATTCTAATAATAATAATAATACGATTTCAAGCATTCTAATAATAATAATAATATGATTTCAATCATTCTAATAATAATAATAATACGATTTCAATCATTCTAATAATAATAATAATAATACGATTTCAATTATTCTAATAATAATAAATGGCAATAAATATTTCTGGAATTTCCGTTTCGTTGGAGCATTTTAAAGGGTTTTAGTCGCATAATATAGTAACAACCGCCCACGGGAAAAGTCAAATACCTCAGACTCGCATAGGATTTCATACATAGTCATGAGAAACAAATTAAGTAAGACTCCAAGAATTTCAATTTTTTTCCACAGCCCTTTAAGATTAAGCCTTACATGTTTAATAGGTTAATAATATTTAATAGTCAAAATTCTCGAGTGGCCTCCAGGCCTTGATACGCGATAAAACCATCGTTATAAATGCCGTAAAAAACGTGTAATATATTCATATAATTATGCAAACGTAAAAATGAACTTGTGCGGATGGGATGATCTATGGATTTTGGTTTAAAATCAATAAATATTTACTATTTTATCATTAGTACCAGCAATGAAAACAAATTGTCCGAAACAAAAATGATGTGTTCTAACGAACTTGCTGCACTTGTGCCCCCCTCAAACGTAATACCCCCGACAAACCAATTTAATAACAAAATAACACTCCTTCACTGTTGAGGTCTCTGAATTCCCAGAAAGTTTTCTACTGTAGTAGTTTCTTCTTTCGGACAGCTAGATTCCCTTCCTGCTACCTGCCTCCCTGATTATACTGATATGCAGAAGTTTAAATGTAACGTAAACCAACATCTAGTTAATCTTTCGTAGGCATGATACCAAATAGTAGCCCCTTACGTCTAAGTGACGATATGCCTTGTTAGAGTTGAACGTTAGTAAAAAAAAAAAAAAAATAAATAAATGAAAAGAATCGTTTTTGGCATCAGAAAATAGGTACATATTTTTTCCAGAAAGGATACAAATTCAGATAACCCAAAACGTTCCATTTTTTTTTTCTGTTTCTGGTTTCGATTAATCGTCTTTAGACTCTAACGTTATCCACATTCACACACAGGACACACGCGTTGTATGCAGTCTGCATCGCAAGGAACACAGGGCAGGTACTAAACTCGATACATATTTTTTTTGTAACCACTACATTTATTTCTTCATTTACCCGTAACGCGCGACTTCTTGTTACGTCCGTGACGTCACCCACGTCTCTTACGTGATGATCTTCCGTAACGTGCTCTCTTCTTTTTATAGTCTTTTTCCTTACAGTGACGTCATTTTGCATTTCGTACGCATTACATACGCCCGTCCGCACTTTATTGCAAGACTTGTTGTCACTTAACATCTTTCTCTTTTGCGCCATATGACCATGTGCAATCTGGTCGACGACCCGTCCCCCTTCCCACCAATCCATTTCCATTGCTTTCACTGCTTTAAGAGTTCCACTCGCCAGAGTTAATCAAATGCAAGTTGATTGTTAACAGGACAAAAGGCTTTCAATTAACTAATTAATAGACGCCATTGTTGGAACGGTTGTGTCACCGGCGAGATCTCGCGGGAGAGAAAAGCGAAGATATATATTTCTTTATTGTTGTTGCTTTTTTAGTTTGTTGCTTCCCTTTTCATCCTTGCAATTATTCGCTGGAAATAATTGCGCGACAATTAAGAAGAATGAAATATAATGAGAAACCTCTTTGCAAGTTCTGAATAATAATTATTTTTTTAAAATGTGAATTGTAAATAACAATAGGAACAATAAATGGAATTAAAATTACCATTATAGACTATAATGGACAGATAACATCGTTTATGTTATATATATATATATATATATATATATATATATATATATATATATATATATATATATATATATATATAATAGATTTCGAAAGCGAATGTGAGATAATATATAATTATTTCCACAATCAAACAACATCGCAGTTGAGCCTACCCAAACTCTGGATTCGAAAATCGAGTCACTTTCATGCGAGACGAATACCGGGCCACCGCACCACGTACAAGAAAATCTTTTAAAAAACAAGGATTAAGCAAACCGCGGCGAAGTCCCGTTGTGTAATAAACCCACTTCTTAGCAACAAAGGACGTTATCATCCGATCACTACGAACTGAAGTTTAGGTCGTCCACCCCCCCCTATATATATATATATATATATATATATATATATATATATATATATATATATATATAAATGTAAATTTGGTTCGTTAAAAGTGAATAAAACCATATTTCTACGTTGCCAATTTATTTGAAATTTTCAGACAACCCATCTTTAGAGTCGAGGGATGTTTTTATGTTATTAAAATAAATTTACCTCGCGAATTATTAAAATATTAAATAAAATAAATATATTTTTGTAACCGTTAGTGCGAATCTGCTTTGTTGATAAAACTGAACTTCCGGTTCGATTCATTTCACAGCCACGAATTAACAAAACGAAGTAGTTTTCATTTTCTGTTTACTCGACAAGTAAAAAAACAATAACAAAAAAAAAACATAATTCATTTGCTAATCTTCCAAATTTTTTAATTTACACATTTTTTCTTTATTATATAAGGCCAAAAAAGTTTGTCGCGTGCTTTTTGAGTTTTTTGTTTTTTGTTTTTTGATATATTTATCTGTAAAGTAAAGGAATGTTTGCATGTTATTAAAATAAATTAAGATCATTAAGATCGCAAATTATAAAAATATATTTAATAAAATAAAAATATTTTTTGTAACTGCGGGACTATTCGCCATTTCCGGTAGAAATTAGCCTTTCACGTGCACCACACGTGGACGACTTTTGAATTACATTTAACTTTCTAATTAATAGATGGGTAAAAAAAAATCCCTATTTTTTAAATTATATATATATATATATAGAGAGAGAGAAAATAAAAAGGAACAAACCATATTATGTGTTCATCAACGTTTCGTCTTTATTTCGAGACTTCCTCTGGATGAAATAAAGACGAAACGTTGATGAACACATAATACGGTTTGTTCCTTTTTATTTTCTCTATTTTGTCGGAATACTATTTCCATTATTTTCATCATATATATATATATAAATTAACTAATGGAGGTGAATATCCATTAGTAATAAAAATCCTTTTAATGTTTTCAATTTCCACATCAATAAAAGGTGGGGAACAAATAGCAAGTGCCCGATGGGTTAAGTTTCTAATAAGATTTAGTTTCCTGGTTGTGGGTGCAAAAGAATCCCAACTAAGATAAAGACCAGTGAAAGTGGGTTTTCTATAAATAGATGTCATAAAGGAAAGCCCACGTTTAGAAACTAACACATCAAGGAAAGGAAGGGAGTTATCTTTTTCCACCTCCATCGTAAATTTGAATTGTTTTCTCTCCGGAGTGTTTTTCTGTTTTGTACCGAGGACGCACAAAGTTCCACCTGTCTGTCCTCGAAGCACTTGCCATCATTGCTAACCCCCCCTACTTTGTGCAAGCAGAGAAACCTCCGGCTTCAGTTAGAATTATTTGGGTAGTCAGGTTTTTTTTTTCTTAACCTCCTCTCCGCTCTTATTCCATATCACTACCAAATATTCTAAAAAATAATAATTTTCAGACTTATGACCCTTGAAAATGTTTGTCTGAACGAAAAGCGCTTTGGGTATATTTAAACGATCGTTTTTTAATCGACTTATTTATTTTATTGAATTGTACATATAACTTGCCCCATTATATATATATATATTTCTTTTCCTCACCCCGGTTTCCATTTTTTTTAGTTGATTGAATTTACGCGATGGTTCACTTTTTTATAATTATTCTAAAATTTTGCCAATCGAATAAAGTTATATATATATATATATATATATATATATATATATATATATATATATATATATATATATATAGGTAGATAAATAAACTTAGTAAACTGTACAAACGGCCATGCACGCCGGCTCAATCATTTCTTAGAACCGTTAAAAACACTTTAACGATTCGAAATAATCTTTATTTCTCGACTGCTTTAAAATGGATTTTTCTATAAACCTTGGATTACACACTTTTTGTATAATTGCACACATTTGGGATTTTTAATTTGTCAACAGTATACATCCGACTACTTAATCTCTCCATATTCGGATTTTCATTCGGATTTCTTATCTTTGGTTTTTTAATTTATCCTTTTATTTCATTCTTTTACCCCATTTCATGAAATCTTTGTAGTATTTTTTTGCATGTAGGAATAGTTTTCATATAATTCTATTCACATTTTTGGTTCGCTATAATATTAATTTGCTAATGTTATTCCTTTTATGAGAAGAACGCATTTCTTTGAAACTCCGCGGAATAAGCAAATTTTAATATTTCTCATCTGAGTATCCTGTCGAACAATAAATTCATGTAAAATATAATTTACAGTCTTAAAATTGTGTTCGTCTATGACAAACTCTATTTACTATCTTGGTTGCATTGAGCTTTTTTATTTGGTTGGGATTACTATATAAATAATATTAATATTTATATTTATTTTAAGTTTACAGAAGCTTTTGGCTAAAGACATTTATTTCTACTTATTTATTTATTAATTCGCGGATTATATTCCTCATCTTGTAGTTGTTAATTCACAACGTTTCCGCCAACTATTCCTCTGGCCTTCGTCAGGTAGTAAACCGCGACGGGATAAGAATGCTGAATCTTCAACTGTATCTTTAGTAATTACTGCCTTCCATAGTTGTATTTGTCTCACCGCGTTTTATCCAACTGAGCCTCTGGCCGGCTATGTTCAGACAAGGCTCACATGTAACCGTAGGGATTCAACGTCTTTTTCCACTGCGCCAGGGACGTCGACAACAACTATGGAAGGCAGTAATTATTGAGGATACAGTTAAGAGACTCTGCGTTCCTATCCCGTCGCGGTTTACCACCTGACGAGGGATAGAGGAATAGTTGACTGAAACGCTGCAAAGCAGCAATTAGAAGTTGAGGACAATAGTCCGCAAATAAATATATAAATAAATATATAAATTGCCCATCTCAAAGGATTCCAATAATAAAAATAATACATCATTCGGTAAGGATCCGATGATGCAAGACCAGATAAGAACGAAAAAACTTGGATTTATTAGACAAAAAAGTCCAACCTTGATCATCCTTAGGGGCCCGTGGCGCAATGGATAGAAACGTTGAATCTCTACCGTTCCAGGTGAGCATTGTCTGAATATAGCAGTTTCAATCCTACCCAAAGCCGGCCAGAGCGTGTTGGTCAAAACGTGGTGAGACGAAAAATAACTATGAAAGCATTAATTACTGAGGATATAGTTCAGAGACTCAGCATTCCTATCCTGTCGCGCTTACCACCTGACAAAGGCCAGAGGAATAGTTGGCCGAAACGTTGTGAAACAACAACCAGAAGATAAGGATAATAGTCATCAAATGGATGTATAGATTATTCATCTACAAAAGGATTCCAATAATAAATATTAATTTTTACTTCTTAATATATATATCTATATATCTATAAAAGCGAAAGTGTATGTGTGTGTGTGTGTCTGTGTTTGTACATTTCCCTACGCAATAACTCTCTTAATTTTAAGCCAAACAGACTCAAAATTTGATATACAGGGTACAGAGATTTGGTAAAATCGATGTGATCGGTTTTCGGGCAGACATTTTACGATTAAGGGGTCAAAGTTCAGCGATTTGACCTTTGAGAACTCTACCAAACTCCTCCTACAATTTTGTGTCTAAACACTTGAAATTTTAGATATAGGTCCCTTGGACATGGATCTAACTTAATAAATTGATTTGAGATCTAAACAATAAATTTTAAGGGGTCATAATAGGGGTCAAAGTTAAAAAAATTGACCTTTTTTTTTGCTCAGCATGCACCTCAAAACACCCGGCCAACGCCGGGCACCCATGCTAGTATATCTATAAAAGTTAACGTGTCTGTGTGTCTGTTTGTCCGTCTGTCTCTCTGTCCGTGTGTCTGTGTACATTTCCCTACGCAATAACTCTGTCAATTTTTAGTCTATAGACTCGAAATTTGATATACATGGTACTGATATTTGGGAAAATCTATGTGATTGGTTTTCGGCCAAAAATTTGGCTATTAAGGGGTTAGAGGTCAACGATTTGACTTTTGCGAACTCTACCAAACTCCTCCGACAATTTTGGGTCTTAACACTAAATTGTCGGAGGAGTTTGGTAGAGTTCTCAAAGGTCAAATCGTTGAACTATAACCCTTTAGCAGCCAAATTTCTGGCCGAAAACCAATCACATAGATTTTCCCAAATCTCAGTAACCTGTATATCAAATTTCGAGTCTGTAGACTAAAAATTGACAGAGTTATTGCGTAGGGAAATGTACACAGACAGACAGACACACAGACACGTTCCCTTTTATATATATATATATATATATATATATATATATATATATATATATATATATATATATATCAACGCATGTATGTGTGTACATTTATGACGATATCCTAGACGTTAATTTTCATTTAACTTGACCACTTTCTAATGCCTACAAATAAAATATTTTATTGAAATCGAAAACAGATTCTGGCTTCAGAACATTGCAAGATGACTGCCAACCAATTTTACGACTTGGTATCTTCAGTAAAGATAATAAAACGGAAGTAAAAAAGAATGAAAAAGGAATATGTCGACCTCATGATAAAACGGAAGTTTAAAATGTCGACTTCAAACCAAACTAGTTTTGCCTGATTAAATTTCTGCGGCGTTTCACTTCTTTCTTTTTAATTACTTTTGATTACTATTGAGTCGCCACTTCTCGAAGAAAATCTAAATAAATAAGGTAAAATCTAAATAAATAAGGCTAAAATCTAAATAAATAAGGCTAAAATATAAATAAAATTTATTGATTATCAGTTGAATGAGAGTGAAATTTATGGATTATCAGTTGAATGAGAGTGAAATTTATGGATTATCAGTTGAATGAGAGTGAAATTAATGGATTATCAGTTGAATGAGAGGATTAGCCGTGTTGAGTGGAGTGAAAAGTTTAAGTACCTATAGGGCACGGTTTATGACCTGCGTATATTGAAAATTGACTTGAAGACAACAATGATGTGGGCTACAAAGAAGCAATACTTTGGTAATGTGCTCCACAGACTTGAAATTATTGGAAAAGAACTCATACAAATGAGATAAAATGAGGTAGAAATAAAACTCGAGTTCTTGCTGTAAATGTCGTACATGCTAGAACCAGGGATTGGACCTCAAACAAGTATTTTATATAGAATAGAGAAAGACCAGCAGCATCTTTTTGTGGGAAAGAGACTATAATGAAATAATATATAATGAAAAGAAAAGACTCTTACCACTAGATTACGAAGGTGAATGTTTACTTAACCACGGCTGACTCCCTAGCAATCTTTTACTTTTATAAGAGCCATGTACGTCCTAAAATGAAATACAGCTGCAGCATTTGGCGAGGTGTCATTCAGTGCCCTACTTCCTGTTTTGATAAAATAAACTTCGAAATCTAGTGGAGATGATCTCTTCATTTCTTGCGTCCTTTTTCTTACTAAAAAAGACGTTGCTAGTCTCAAGTCCAATCATATCATTTCACCCCATATTTTATTTGGCCTTCTTTGCAATTATGGAATTAAAAATGAATTATTACCGGGAATAACTTACATGATCGAACCAAAGATCGAAGCTCAGTCGAGCACCATCCATTGAAATAAATATAGAGTGCAGAAAGACTAGCAAAATGTCATCTGTGACAAAGGACTTTAGAGAACAGAAAAAATAATCTATCCACTAGATTGCGAAGTTGATTTTATACTTTGTTGAAGCAAGAAAGCAGTGCTTAGTGTGACAGTTTTCCGGATGCGGCAGCCGTGCGGCACCTTATGACGTTTCTCGTATAACTACGATCACTCTCAATAATTTCTTTCTCCTCTTTCGGTAGACCTAAAACTAAATGGAGCATTCGTGATCAAATTTTCTCACCTATAGCTACCTGTCTGTGATACATAATATCATGGGGGCTGCTTTCCACCTAACTACGTCATTTTCATATCCAATGTAAACAAATTCCTGTCTACTAGACAAACTCAATAAACCTTATCCTCGAGTAGCTATTGGACCTTGATAAGTGCTGATTCTTTAATAAAAAGAAAACTTCTAGCCAGAGGATTGCATCAGAATTCAGATAATCTCTGGAGCGGAAATTTTGCAGCAGCCCTAGCCTTAACCTCTAACTCATGAAAAGTGCAATATTTTATCTGTAAGTTATCATCATCATATCGCATGACTCCAAAGATTCTGCTGCTAGCATTGGTCTCCCCGATATAAGAATTCTTTTCTAGAAAGACATCGGGTACTTACGGCAATGTTGACTAAGTGAATGTGATTTTGTGGAACGAACTGGATTCGAAAGAACACCCAGGCTGTCAGTCCGTGTCGTTGGCCATTTGCCTACTGTCACCTCTCGTGCATACGGACTGGAACGATAAAATTGTCGCCATACAAAAGACGATATTTTTATAGAAAACTTTTTTATATTCAACTGGCTTTCTCCCAATTAAGACAATCTAACTCGAAATCAATTATTTTTAGAATGACAGCATAGTATCATCTTTTGCCTCCTGTTTAAATTGAGAGGATGGAATATACGTTCTGGCAAAAATTTACTTTCACCATGACTAATGTTTGTGCAAAGTCTCGAAAAAATCCAAGGCATGGTTATTGAGAAAATGGCGAATGGGCGGACAGGAGTGAAAACCTACGTCGGATCCCTCCTTTGTCGAGGACCAATGTACAAATATTTAAAATAGGTTTTACTATTTAAACCCTTTTTTTATTGTCACTTAAATTACTGTGAATATCAACAAAAGTATCGCATATATAGGAAAAATAGGGCAATAAAATAATAAACACTGCACATTAATTTAGTATAAACTTAAAAAAAGAAAGATGTCTTTGGATTTTGTACGATATATATATATATATATATATATATATATATATATATATATATATATATATATATATATAGCAACTTAGCAACAGATAATTCTTCGGGTTTTATTCTTGTGATGATTCATCAGGGTATACTACGAATCTTCACGAGGATCTATATATATATATATATATATATATATATATATATATACTAGCAAAAGTACCCGTCGTTGACTGGGTTTAAAAACAACCTACAGAAAATGGACTATGATTTATGAAAGTATGATAGGTTATAAAAAGGTAGGGTTGTAAAGAGATAGCTTCGAATTTGGGGGTATCAAAACCAAAGCAAAATATGATGAAAGTAAAAATAAAATAGATAAACCCCATAATTTATTATACCATACCTGTTCACACTGAAACACTTATCGCAATATTCTGTGGATCTATATTAAAAAAAACCTTGTTAAACTTTGTTACATTTTTCCATTCTATGGAGGTCAGGCGCGAACGAACACCCCATGATTTTATTATACCATATTTCTTCAAACTGAAACATAATTATCAAAGTATACTTACGCAGATAGATATGAAAAGTCTTTATTAAAGTTTGTACCTATTTCCATTCTATGGAGGTCAGGCGCAAACGCCGATCCCACAATTTTATTATACCATCTCTATTTAAGTTAAAACATACTTGTATTATTATGTACATCTATATCAAAAACACTTGTAAACGTTTTTTTAAATTTTTAAATTTTTTATTTTCATACTTTGTGGACCAGGCTCGTACGCAGACCACACAATTTTAATGAACCACCGTTCTGCGAGATCAAACATACCCATTCCTGTGTCTCGATACATCTTCTATCATTATATGTGATCAGTTTTCTATAATAGTCAACCATAAAGGAGCCTATTCGAGACCAGACACACACACACACACACAGACGTTCAGCTTTATATATATATATATATATATATATATATATGTGTGTGTGTGTTTGTGTGTTTGTGTGTTTGTATGTGTGTATATATAAATGTTTGTGTGTGTGTATGTGTGTGTTGTATTATTGATGTAAATAACGGTAATTCTTTTTGATGCGAATATAAAAGTAATAAAAAAAGGTTAAGAATGTTCGTTAGCTCGTTTTGTTTCGGGTTATTTAATGAGGAATATGATCATTTTGGACAATAAAAAATGGTTTCATGCTCCAAGTTCTTTATATCATTCACACACGGTAGTGTTTGAATATAAGGCTTACTGGCAGTTTTACTCATTTAAAACTGCTTTAAAGCTTCACCGCTCACTCGTTTTTGATCAAATTTCAAACAATTATTACAGTTTATAGATCACCTTCTTCTGCTATATTGTGAGAGAAAAAATTGTTAAGTCAAACAAAAGTTATGATGCATTTATTGGTGTTCAAAAATCGTAAAAAAACGTAAGGAGGTAAGCGACGATTTTTATGACTGGTTTCCATAGCAACCACGTCGCTTCAACGATGTTTGTTGCTACCAATTCACCGCTCTCACAAAAAGAAAAATAACAAGTGAAACAGAGAGAATGAATGAATGAATGAAAGGGAGATAATTGGGGGGATTTTATTGAAAGTAGACGAGTGCCGTACATTGTTATTACATATGTGTATGTTATGTTCATGGGGGCATAAAAATAAGACTGAAATTAAACAAAGAACAAGTGAATTTACTCGAACCTTGAAAAATCATGGATTACAATAGAAAAATGCGAGCATGAAAAGTAATATGGTTAAGCTTAAACATGGAAAAGTAAAGGATTAGTTGTTAAAACTGGAAAAGAAAAGCACAAATATAGTAAAAAATATAATGAATTTATAATTTAAAATATTGCAACATTAAGAATTGATTACATAATGTTATAGATTGAATTTAAAACAAAATCTTAATGCTCCAATACTGTAAGTTATAAATGCAATATATTTTTACTAGAATATTATGTCCTTTTCTTTTCCAGTTTTAACACCTAGTCCTTTACTTTTCCATGTTTAATCTTAACCATATTACGTTTCATGTCGCATTTTTCTATTGTAATCTTCAAATATTTATTCATAGTGTTTAATTTGATTATTTGGTTTTACAAAATATCAACATTTTTTTTCGATTTCAATCAATTCTGCAAAAGTTTTATGTGTCAAGTTTTCTATATCTTCAGACATTTATCCACAGTATTTACTTTGTTTGGTTGGTTTGATGGCATATCAACCGTTTTTGAATTCAATAATTAAAAAAAAATGGGTTTATGCTTCAAATTCTGTTTATCTTTATATCATCAACACTCTGATCCCCATCTGGCATCAATTGAAATGAAGGCTCTATGTTTTGACAATCTGGGGAGGCTCTATGTTTTGACAATCTTCTGGTCTTGACGTTTACTCCTGATCTGAAATGGAACACGTACATCAAATCTGTTGCCAAGGTCGATGGAAAAATGGCGGGATTCTTCTATGGCTTCATTAAATATCTCATTGCTGATGTAATTCTCTACTTATATAAAAGTCATGTACGCCTAAGGATGAAGTACTGTTGTCACATCTGGGCAGGAGCTGCTAGAAAGACCTTAACCTACCTATACAGAGTTGAAAATAGACTTCGTAGCCTAGTAGGGATGCCATTTTCTCTTCCCTGCAACTTCTTTCTCACCGAAGAGACATTGAAAGACTGTCACTGCTTTATCGTTATTTTCATTGCAAGTGCTCGTCTGAGCTCTGATCTATGGCCCACCCTCGTAATTCTTTCATGAAAAACACTCGTCTAGTTGAAACCAGTCAATAATTTCCCCCACTCTTTATCTGTGCCAAAACCGAAACGTCGATTCTATGAACAGAGCTTCTTTCTTAGAACTGCACGCCTGTGGAACTTTCTTCTGTTCGCTTGTTTTCCAGCTGACGACAATTTGGTATATATTATTTTATTGGAATTCATTGAGATGAGTATTATTTATTCATTTTATTTGTTGCGGACTATTATCCTAATCTTTTCTTAGTTGTTTCACGACGTTTCGGCCAACTTTTCCTTTGGCCTTCATCAGGTGATAACCGCGACAGATATGAACTCTGAATCTCCTGACTGCATTCACTGCAATTACTGCCTTCCGTAGTGCACGCATATATATATATATATATATATATATATATATATATATATAATTATTATAGTAAAAAAACATAATTATTACATACCCTTTAAGAAATTCATTTCTTATCGTTGAGCACTTTCAGTTAAATTAACGTCGGTCAATTTAGCTCTTATGCATAGATCATCGTATAACGATTAGATCACTGTCTGACTGACGTAAAGATCATAAAAAAATTAAAATGTTTAAATTCAACGTTATTTCACGCGGTTAATGGTAGCCGAATGGATACGGTCTTCGCCGATCGAGCCAGAGATGTCTCGTGTTGCGGAGTTCGACTCGTTCGACTGGTGTTAATCGTGACACCCTGCACTGAAGATTCCCGAAAGGATGAAACACTAGTGTCTGCAGGTATTTAATTATTATAAAAAATAATCATATATATATATATATATATATATATATATATATATATATATATATATATATATATATATAATTATTGCGCTGAGACGGCAACACCAACGGAAGGCAGTAATTGCAGTGAATACAGTCAGGAGATTCAGAGTTCCTATCCGTCACGGTTACCACCTGACGAAGGCCAGAGGAAAAGTTGGTCGAAACGTCGTGAAACAACTAAGAAAAGATGAGGATAATAGTCTGCAATAGATAAAATTAATAAACAATTTGATAATCTTAAAGTCCAATGTAAACAAATTCTTGAAGTAATCAAATTTACCAAATTTCAACTACTGACGATTACTACGATATTATCCCTTTGACTACTGTACACAAAATAACCTTTATCCTTGAGTTGCCTCTGGGCATATGCACAAAAAACCTACAAATATTTATTCATGGTTTTTAGTTTGGTTTCTTTGTAGAAAAAATATTTCCTGTTTCATATTTTGCAGAACATGATAGAGTTTTGTAAATGGGAAGGAAAAACGGTAGCATCAATGTTTAGTATATTTAAGCCAGGAAGCTGATACCTTCAGACAGCCTGATCTGATAACACTAGATGCTACGAAGGAACGTAACCATAAGAAATTGCGTGTAAGGTCATGAACCAGGTATAAAGTCACGATTTAATAAATGTTAAGACCATTTTGGCTGAAATAATTACAATTTCAAAAGCCGCTTTTGTTGAACCGTTGACCTCTGTTGCCAAGGGAAATTGCGTTTATTCCGGCAATGGAGGTTACAGCGTTAAGTTCCGAAATCAAATCGGGGATCTTGCATGAAATATGAGGTAAAGGCGAGTTTAATGTCAGTTTTGTTACCAAGCGGAAAGTAATAAGAGGTCGTCGCCGGTATTGCAAGACAATAAAGGCCAACGAAGCTCGAGGTTAATGTAGAGCAATGATGCGAGAAAGAAAGGAAAAGGCGACTTATTTTGAGAAACCGAAAACAAAATTTAAATGAGTAAAATGAAAAGAAAGAAAGAAAAAAGCAGTTACACATTGCCAGGAGACAAGCAACCGCAGATCAACGTAAACACTTTCTTGAAACCTTCACAAAATAAAACTGATAAAAATACATGATGAATTTACATACACATCCCCTGCCCCTCCAAAAAAAAAGAAACAAAAAAAACAAAAACAACAATGAACAAAAACAAACCAAACAACCCATCAAAAAAAAAAATAATAGAAACTATTTATTGAATCATGCATAAAACTTCACAGTCCTCTTTCCAATGTAATCCGTATTCATGCCAATAAACTTCAGCATATCACCAACTTACGAAACAAGTTTAAATCTTGCACTTCATACAGTCTTTATTTTTTTACATACTTGTCTTAACAATGTGTGTTTTTTACATTACGTATAATCACGCACAGTCCTTTTCGTGGCACCATATGTTGCAGACCGGCTATTTAATGTGCTGTATGCGTGAGAATGTGTGTTTAAGCATATACAGTAAACGGCGCTTCTGCAGAATTGGGGCGAGATTTTGCAGTCGATAAATTGAGTTTTCAGATAAAAAAAAATCAAAACAATGGTTTCAACTGTTTTTTTGTAAATTCTAATAAGTTACAATGGTAGCTTCCAAATTATGCAGTCGGAATTACTAGAATATTATTGAATTATTAAACAAAACAACTTCAATCGTAGTAGCAGGTGAAAAATTGCCACCATCTTGTTTAAATCAAAACGAAAAATTACCTCCCTTTTGAACTCTCCTGTATCTTACGATCCTTTTCAGCAAATTTTATTGTTTATTCTCTTTAATAAATTATTTTCTACCTTATCGATTTTCGTAATTTTTGGATATAATCATCTTCAAAAATACGAGGAATATGTAGATACCATTGTTTTCATGTGAAATTCGGTTTTATGATTTCCGAAATTTCGTCCCAATAGTGTAGAAGCGTCAAATAAATAGTTCATGTCTTTAATGCCTACAATAAGCACAAACAATAAATATATGGACAGTTTTTTTTAAACGGACTACTATTTCTAGTCCACCTATCTTTAGTAACGTTTCCCCTATCGCTGCTTCTTGTCGTTAATTCCTCCGTATCTTACAATAAAGGATCTTTACAATATGGGATGCTTTGGAATTAAACACAAACAATGAACAGGTGTAATTTTATTCTGCAGCGTTCATTCAACATAATGAATCAAACTGAGACGTGTTGCGGGATCTTCTTTTCTTGGGGCTACGTTTTTGATGAGTGTCTGACTTCGGTTTCCAAAGCTGTTTATCTGATTACGTTAAAAAACCACATGATTCAAAATATCTGTTGTTCACTTCCCAACTCTTTCTGACCCTCTCCGTGATTCTCGTTAACTATATAATAAGCTATCTCTTTGTTCTCTAAACCTTGGAATGTTACTATGTAGACAATTGCATCATTCTATGACGTCCAAAATCAATTAATGTTGCTGATTTGTAAGTTCCTTTTGCTTTCAAAATCTCATTTTGTATTCATTTAAATTCTACACTAAAAGCTGCGTAAATTGCACATTCACCTTTTTAACCCTACTCGCTCGCTACCGTAGGGCCCCAAGCTGTTGGAGTTTTAACGCAGTTCAATAATATGTTGAGAAACTTCAGTGATCGTTTCATCAGTGTTACATTTTACTCAACGCATCATCACATGTCTTACATTCTAACCATGAGCGATCAAAAAATAAAAACAACAACGTCTTTTTATACATACATGCGCGGGGTGTTTACATGGTCTTTTATTCTCTGTATAGACGCTTCTTCGATAGTCGCCCTGTTTGATGAGTGGCTGTGATCGTCTTGGGCTTTGATTGGCTCGTCTTTTAAACTCATGCGAAATAAACTTTCCATTCACGAAGTACCCGGTGTTACCAGATCAAGCTTCTTGACACGAAATGCACTTAACATTGATACTTTTCGTTTTTCTACTTCCATTTTGCAAAACATGATTATGTTCAGCAATACAAAAAACAAAGACAACAAATCAAAACAACAAACCACCCTTTTCCCTTTTCCTTTTTCCCATTTCCCCTTTCTCTTTCCGAAACGGCCCATATAAAACATTTTTTTTTACCATAAATGTATTTTATGTGTCTTTGAGCATTTTTACAGAAAATAAGTCGCCGAGCTTTTTTCGTATGCGCACTTTCATCAATCGTACACACATGAAACTTTCATTAATTGTACACACATGAAACTTTCATTAATCGTACACACATGAAACTTTCATTAATTGTACACACATGAAACTTTCATTAATCGTACACACATGAAACTTCCATTAATCGTACACACATGAAACTGTCATTAATTGTACACACATGAAACTTTCATTAATCGTACACACATGAAACTTTCATTAATCGTACACACATGAAACTTTCATTAATCGTACGCACATGAAACTTTCATTAATCGTACGCACATGAAACTTTCCTTAATCGTACACACATGAAACTTTCATTAATCGTACACACATGAAACTTTAATCAATCGTACACACATGAAACTTTCATTAATCGTACACACATGAAATTTCATTAATCGTACACACATGAAACTTTCATTAATCGTACGCACATGAAACTTTCATTAATCGTACACACATGAAACTTTCATTAATCGTACACACATGAAACTTTCATTAATTGTACACACATGAAACTTTCATCAATCGTACACACATGAAACTTTAATTAATCGTACACACATGAAACTTTCATTAATCGTACACACATGAAACTTTCATTAATCGTACACACATGAAACTTTCATTAATCGTACACACATGAAACTTTCATTAATCGTACGCACATGAAACTTTCATCAATCGTACACACATGAAACTTTCATTAATCGTACACACATGAAACTTTCATCAATCGTACACACATGAAACTTTCATCAATCGTACACACATGAAACTTTAATTAATCGTACACACATGAAAGTTTCATTAATCGTACACACATGAAACTTTCATTAATCGTACACACATGAAACTTTCATTAATCGTACACACATGAAACTTTCATTAATCGTACACACATGAAACTTTCATCAATCGTACACACATGAAACTTTCATTAATCGTACACACATGAAACTTTCATTAATCGTACACACATGAAACTTTCATTAATCGTACACACATGAAACTTTCATTAATCGTACACACATGAAACTTTCATTAATCGTACGCACATGAAACTTTCATTAATCGTACGCACATGAAACTTTCCTTAATCGTACACACATGAAACTTTCATTAATCGTACACACATGAAACTTTCATCAATCGTACACACATGAAACTTTCATTAATCGTACACACATGAAACTTTCATCAATCGTACACACATGAAACTTTCATTAATCGTACACACATGAAACTTTCATTAATCGTACACACATGAAACTTTCATCATTCGTACACACATGAAACTTTCATTAATCGTACACACATGAAACTTTCATTAATCGTACACACATGAAACTTTCATTAATCGTACACACATGAAACTTTCATCAATCGTACACACATGAAACTTTCATTAATTGTACACACATGAAACTTTCATTAATCGTACACACATGAAACTTTCATTAATTGTACACACATGAAACTTTCATTAATCGTACGCACATGAAACTTTCATTAATTGTACACACATGAAAATTTCATCAATCGTACACACATGAAACTTTCATTAATTGTACACACATGAAACTTTCATTAATTGTACACACATGAAACTTTCATCAATCGTACACACATGAAACTTTCATTAATTGTACACCTATGAAACTTTCATTAATCGTACACACATGAAACTTTCATTAATCGTACACACATGAAACTTTCATCATTCGTACGCACATGAAACTTTAATTAATCGTACACACATGAAACTTTCATTAATCGTACACACATGAAACTTTCATTAATCGTACACACATGAAACTTTCATCAATCGTACACACATGAAACTTTCATTAATTGTACACACATGAAACTTTCATTAATCGTACACACATGAAACTTTCATTAATTGTACACACATGAAACTTTCATTAATCGTACACACATGAAACTTCCATTAATCGTACACACATGAAACTGTCATTAATTGTACACACATGAAACTTTCATTAATCGTACACACATGAAACTTTCATTAATCGTACACACATGAAACTTTCATTAATCGTACGCACATGAAACTTTCATTAATCGTACGCACATGAAACTTTCCTTAATCGTACACACATGAAACTTTCATTAATCGTACACACATGAAACATTAATCAATCGTACACACATGAAACTTTCATTAATCGTACACACATGAAATTTCATTAATCGTACACACATGAAACTTTCATTAATCGTACACACATGAAACTTTCATTAATCGTACATACATGAAACTTTCATTAATCGTACACACATGAAACTTTCATTAATCGTACGCACATGAAACTTTCATTAATCGTACGCACATGAAACTTTCATCAATCGTACACACATGAAACTTTCATTAATCGTACACACATGAAACTTTCATTAATCGTACACACATGAAACTTTCATTAATCGTACACACATGAAACTTTCATTAATCGTACACACATGAAACTTTCATTAATCGTACACACATGAAACTTTCATCAATCGTACACACATGAAACTTTCATCAATCGTACACACATGAAACTTTCATCAATCGTACACACATGAAACTTTAATTAATCGTACACACATGAAACTTTCATTAATCGTACACACATGAAACTTTCATTAATCGTACACACATGAAACTTTCATTAATCGTACACACATGAAACTTTCATCAATCGTACACACATGAAACTTTCATTAATCGTACACACATGAAACTTTCATTAATCGTACACACATGAAACTTTCATTAATCGTACACACATGAAACTTTCATTAATCGTACACACATGAAACTTTCATTAATCGTACGCACATGAAACTTTCATTAATCGTACACACATGAAACTTTCATTAATCATACACACATGAAACTTTCATTAATCGTACACACATGAAACTTTCATTAATCGTACGCACATGAAACTTTCATTAATCGTACGCACATGAAACTTTCATCAATCGTACACACATGAAACTTTCATTAATCGTACACACATGAAACTTTCATTAATCGTACACACATGAAACTTTCATTAATCGTACACACATGAAACTTTCATTAATCGTACACACATGAAACTTTCATTAATCGTACACACATGAAACTTTCATCAATCGTACACACATGAAACTTTCATCAATCGTACACACATGAAACTTTCATTAATCGTACACACATGAAACTTTCATTAATCGTACACACATGAAACTTTCATTAATCGTACACACATGAAACTTTCATTAATCGTACACACATGAAACATTCATTAATCGTACACACATGAAACTTTCATCAATCGTACACACATGAAACTTTCATTAATCGTACACACATGAAACTTTCATTAATCGTACACACATGAAACTTTCATTAATCGTACACACATGAAACTTTCATTAATCGTACACACATGAAACTTTCATTAATCGTACGCACATGAAACTTTCATTAATCGTACACACATGAAACTTTCATCAATCATACACACATGAAACTTTCATTAATCGTACACACATGAAACTTTCATCAATCGTACACACATGAAACTTTCATTAATCGTACACACATGAAACTTTCCTTAATCGTACACACATGAAACTTTCATTAATCGTACACACATGAAACTTTCATTAATCGTACACACATGAAACTTTCATTAATCGTACACACATGAAACTTTCATTAATCGTACACACATGAAACTTTCATTAATCGTACACACATGAAACTTTCATCAATCGTACACACATGAAACTTTCATTAATCGTACACACATGAAACTTTCATTAATCGTACACACATTAAACTTTCATTAATCGTACACACATGAAACTTTCATTAATCGTACGCACATGAAACTTTCATCAATCGTACACACATGAAACTTTCATTAATCGTACACACATGAAACTTTCATTAATCGTACACACATGAAACTTTCATTAATCGTACACACATGAAACTTTCCTTAATCATACACACATGAAACTTTCATTAATCGTACACACATGAAACTTTCATCAATCGTACACACATGAAACTTTCATTAATCGTACACACATGAAACTTTCATTAATCGTACACACATGAAACTTTCATTAATCGTACACACATGAAACTTTCATTAATCGTACACACATGAAACTTTCATTAATCGTACACACATGAAACTTTCATCAATCGTACACACATGAAACTTTCATTAATCGTACACACATGAAACTTTCATTAATCGTACACACATGAAACTTTCATTAATCGTACACACATGAAACTTTCATTAATCGTACACACATGAAACTTTCATCAATCGTACACACATGAAACTTTCATCAATCGTACACACATGAAACTTTCATCAATCGTACACACATGAAACTTTCATTAATCGTACACACATGAAACTTTCATTAATCGTACACACATGAAACTTTCATTAATCGTACACACATGAAACTTTCCTTAATCATACACACATGAAACTTTCATCAATCGTACACACATGAAACTTTCATTAATCGTACACACATGAAACTTTCATTAATCGTACACACATGAAACTTTCATTAATCGTACACACATGAAACTTTCATTAATCGTACACACATGAAACTTTCATTAATCGTACGCACATGAAACTTTCATTAATCGTACACACATGAAACTTTCCTTAATCATACACACATGAAACTTTCATTAATCGTACTCACATGAAACTTTCATCAATCGTACACACATGAAACTTTCATTAATCGTACACACATGAAACTTTCATTAATCGTACACACATGAAACTTTCATCAATTGTACACACATGAAACTTTCATTAATCGTACACACATGAAACTTTCATTAATCGTACACACATGAAACTTTCATTAATCGTACACACATGAAACTTTTATTAATCGTACGCACATGAAACTTTCATTAATCGTACGCACATGAAACTTTCATCAATCGTACACACATGAAACTTTCATTAATCGTACACACATGAAACTTTCATTAATCGTACACACATGAAACTTTCATTAATCGTACACACATGAAACTTTCATTAATCGTACACACATGAAACTTTCATTAATCGTACACACATGAAACTTTCATCAATCGTACACACATGAAACTTTCATCAATCGTACACACATGAAACTTTCATTAATCGTACACACATGAAACTTTCATTAATCGTACACACATGAAACTTTCATTAATCGTACACACATGAAACTTTCATTAATCGTACACACATGAAACTTTCATTAATCGTACACACATGAAACTTTCATCAATCGTACACACATGAAACTTTCATTAATCGTACACACATGAAACTTTCATTAATCGTACACACATGAAACTTTCATTAATCGTACACACATGAAACTTTCATTAATCGTACACACATGAAACTTTCATTAATCGTACGCACATGAAACTTTCATTAATCGTACACACATGAAACTTTCATCAATCATACACACATGAAACTTTCATTAATCGTACACACATGAAACTTTCATCAATCGTACACACATGAAACTTTCATTAATCGTACACACATGAAACTTTCCTTAATCGTACACACATGAAACTTTCATTAATCGTACACACATGAAACTTTCATTAATCGTACACACATGAAACTTTCATTAATCGTACGCACATGAAACTTTCATTAATCGTACGCACATGAAACTTTCCTTAATCGTACACACATGAAACTTTCATTAATCGTACACACATGAAACATTAATCAATCGTACACACATGAAACTTTCATTAATCGTACACACATGAAATTTCATTAATCGTACACACATGAAACTTTCATTAATCGTACACACATGAAACTTTCATTAATCGTACATACATGAAACTTTCATTAATCGTACACACATGAAACTTTCATTAATCGTACGCACATGAAACTTTCATTAATCGTACGCACATGAAACTTTCATCAATCGTACACACATGAAACTTTCATTAATCGTACACACATGAAACTTTCATTAATCGTACACACATGAAACTTTCATTAATCGTACACACATGAAACTTTCATTAATCGTACACACATGAAACTTTCATTAATCGTACACACATGAAACTTTCATCAATCGTACACACATGAAACTTTCATCAATCGTACACACATGAAACTTTCATCAATCGTACACACATGAAACTTTAATTAATCGTACACACATGAAACTTTCATTAATCGTACACACATGAAACTTTCATTAATCGTACACACATGAAACTTTCATTAATCGTACACACATGAAACTTTCATCAATCGTACACACATGAAACTTTCATTAATCGTACACACATGAAACTTTCATTAATCGTACACACATGAAACTTTCATTAATCGTACACACATGAAACTTTCATTAATCGTACACACATGAAACTTTCATTAATCGTACGCACATGAAACTTTCATTAATCGTACACACATGAAACTTTCATTAATCATACACACATGAAACTTTCATTAATCGTACACACATGAAACTTTCATTAATCGTACGCACATGAAACTTTCATTAATCGTACGCACATGAAACTTTCATCAATCGTACACACATGAAACTTTCATTAATCGTACACACATGAAACTTTCATTAATCGTACACACATGAAACTTTCATTAATCGTACACACATGAAACTTTCATTAATCGTACACACATGAAACTTTCATTAATCGTACACACATGAAACTTTCATCAATCGTACACACATGAAACTTTCATCAATCGTACACACATGAAACTTTCATTAATCGTACACACATGAAACTTTCATTAATCGTACACACATGAAACTTTCATTAATCGTACACACATGAAACTTTCATTAATCGTACACACATGAAACATTCATTAATCGTACACACATGAAACTTTCATCAATCGTACACACATGAAACTTTCATTAATCGTACACACATGAAACTTTCATTAATCGTACACACATGAAACTTTCATTAATCGTACACACATGAAACTTTCATTAATCGTACACACATGAAACTTTCATTAATCGTACGCACATGAAACTTTCATTAATCGTACACACATGAAACTTTCATCAATCATACACACATGAAACTTTCATTAATCGTACACACATGAAACTTTCATCAATCGTACACACATGAAACTTTCATTAATCGTACACACATGAAACTTTCCTTAATCGTACACACATGAAACTTTCATTAATCGTACACACATGAAACTTTCATTAATCGTACACACATGAAACTTTCATTAATCGTACACACATGAAACTTTCATTAATCGTACACACATGAAACTTTCATTAATCGTACACACATGAAACTTTCATCAATCGTACACACATGAAACTTTCATTAATCGTACACACATGAAACTTTCATTAATCGTACACACATTAAACTTTCATTAATCGTACACACATGAAACTTTCATTAATCGTACGCACATGAAACTTTCATCAATCGTACACACATGAAACTTTCATTAATCGTACACACATGAAACTTTCATTAATCGTACACACATGAAACTTTCATTAATCGTACACACATGAAACTTTCCTTAATCATACACACATGAAACTTTCATTAATCGTACACACATGAAACTTTCATCAATCGTACACACATGAAACTTTCATTAATCGTACACACATGAAACTTTCATTAATCGTACACACATGAAACTTTCATTAATCGTACACACATGAAACTTTCATTAATCGTACACACATGAAACTTTCATTAATCGTACACACATGAAACTTTCATCAATCGTACACACATGAAACTTTCATTAATCGTACACACATGAAACTTTCATTAATCGTACACACATGAAACTTTCATTAATCGTACACACATGAAACTTTCATTAATCGTACACACATGAAACTTTCATCAATCGTACACACATGAAACTTTCATCAATCGTACACACATGAAACTTTCATCAATCGTACACACATGAAACTTTCATTAATCGTACACACATGAAACTTTCATTAATCGTACACACATGAAACTTTCATTAATCGTACACACATGAAACTTTCCTTAATCATACACACATGAAACTTTCATCAATCGTACACACATGAAACTTTCATTAATCGTACACACATGAAACTTTCATTAATCGTACACACATGAAACTTTCATTAATCGTACACACATGAAACTTTCATTAATCGTACACACATGAAACTTTCATTAATCGTACACACATGAAACTTTCATCAATCGTACACACATGAAACTTTCATCAATCGTACACACATGAAACTTTAATTAATCGTACACACATGAAACTTTCATTAATCGTACACACATGAAACTTTCATTAATCGTACACACATTAAACTTTCATTAATCGTACACACATGAAACTTTCATTAATCGTACACACATGAAACTTTCATCAATCGTACACACATGAAACTTTCATTAATCGTACACACATGAAACTTTCATTAATCGTACACACATGAAACTTTCATTAATCGTACACACATGAAACTTTCATTAATCGTACACACATGAAACTTTCATTAATCGTACGCACATGAAACTTTCATTAATCGTACACACATGAAACTTTCCTTAATCATACACACATGAAACTTTCATTAATCGTACTCACATGAAACTTTCATCAATCGTACACACATGAAACTTTCATTAATCGTACACACATGAAACTTTCATTAATCGTACACACATGAAACTTTCATCAATTGTACACACATGAAACTTTCATTAATCGTACACACATGAAACTTTCATTAATCGTACACACATGAAACTTTCATTAATCGTACACACATGAAACTTTTATTAATCGTACGCACATGAAACTTTCATTAATCGTACGCACATGAAACTTTCATCAATCGTACACACATGAAACTTTCATTAATCGTACACACATGAAACTTTCATTAATCGTACACACATGAAACTTTCATTAATCGTACACACATGAAACTTTCATTAATCGTACACACATGAAACTTTCATTAATCGTACACACATGAAACTTTCATCAATCGTACACACATGAAACTTTCATCAATCGTACACACATGAAACTTTCATTAATCGTACACACATGAAACTTTCATTAATCGTACACACATGAAACTTTCATTAATCGTACACACATGAAACTTTCATTAATCGTACACACATGAAACTTTCATTAATCGTACACACATGAAACTTTCATCAATCGTACACACATGAAACTTTCATTAATCGTACACACATGAAACTTTCATTAATCGTACACACATGAAACTTTCATTAATCGTACACACATGAAACTTTCATTAATCGTACACACATGAAACTTTCATTAATCGTACGCACATGAAACTTTCATTAATCGTACACACATGAAACTTTCATCAATCATACACACATGAAACTTTCATTAATCGTACACACATGAAACTTTCATCAATCGTACACACATGAAACTTTCATTAATCGTACACACATGAAACTTTCCTTAATCGTACACACATGAAACTTTCATTAATCGTACACACATGAAACTTTCATTAATCGTACACACATGAAACTTTCATTAATCGTACACACATGAAACTTTCATTAATCGTACACACATGAAACTTTCATTAATCGTACACACATGAAACTTTCATCAATCGTACACACATGAAACTTTCATTAATCGTACACACATGAAACTTTCATTAATCGTACACACATTAAACTTTCATTAATCGTACACACATGAAACTTTCATTAATCGTACGCACATGAAACTTTCATCAATCGTACACACATGAAACTTTCATTAATCGTACACACATGAAACTTTCATTAATCGTACACACATGAAACTTTCATTAATCGTACACACATGAAACTTTTCTTAATCATACACACATGAAACTTTCATTAATCGTACACACATGAAACTTTCATCAATCGTACACACATGAAACTTTCATTAATCGTACACACATGAAACTTTCATTAATCGTACACACATGAAACTTTCATTAATCGTACACACATGAAACTTTCATTAATCGTACACACATGAAACTTTCATTAATCGTACACACATGAAACTTTCATCAATCGTACACACATGAAACTTTCATTAATCCTACACACATGAAACTTTCATTAATCGTACACACATGAAACTTTCATTAATCGTACACACATGAAACTTTCATTAATCGTACACACATGAAACTTTCATCAATCGTACACACATGAAACTTTCATCAATCGTACACACATGAAACTTTCATCAATCGTACACACATGAAACTTTCATTAATCGTACACACATGAAACTTTCATTAATCGTACACACATGAAACTTTCATTAATCGTACACACATGAAACTTTCCTTAATCATACACACATGAAACTTTCATCAATCGTACACACATGAAACTTTCATTAATCGTACACACATGAAACTTTCATTAATCGTACACACATGAAACTTTCATTAATCGTACACACATGAAACTTTCATTAATCGTACACACATGAAACTTTCATTAATCGTACACACATGAAACTTTCATCAATCGTACACACATGAAACTTTCATCAATCGTACACACATGAAACTTTAATTAATCGTACACACATGAAACTTTCATTAATCGTACACACATGAAACTTTCATTAATCGTACACACATGAAACTTTCATTAATCGTACACACATGAAACTTTCATTAATCGTACACACATGAAACTTTCATCAATCGTACACACATGAAACTTTCATTAATCGTACACACATGAAACTTTCATTAATCGTACACACATGAAACTTTCATTAATCGTACACACATGAAACTTTCATTAATCGTACACACATGAAACTTTCATTAATCGTACGCACATGAAACTTTCATTAATCGTACACACATGAAACTTTCCTTAATCATACACACATGAAACTTTCATTAATCGTACACACATGAAACTTTCATCAATCGTACACACATGAAACTTTCATTAATCGTACACACATGAAACTTTCCTTAATCATACACACATGAAACTTTCATTAATCGTACACACATGAAACTTTCATTAATCGTACACACATGAAACTTTCATTAATCGTACACACATGAAACTTTCATTAATCGTACACACATGAAACTTTCATTAATCGTACACACATGAAACTTTCATCAATCGTACACACATGAAACTTTCATTAATCGTACACACATGAAACTTTCATTAATCGTACACACATTAAACTTTCATTAATCGTACACACATGAAACTTTCATTAATCGTACGCACATGAAACTTTCATCAATCGTACACACATGAAACTTTCATTAATCGTACACACATGAAACTTTCATTAATCGTACACACATGAAACTTTCATTAATCGTACACACATGAAACTTTCCTTAATCATACACACATGAAACTTTCATTAATCGTACACACATGAAACTTTCATCAATCGTACACACATGAAACTTTCATTAATCGTACACACATGAAACTTTCCTTAATCGTACACACATGAAACTTTCATTAATCGTACACACATGAAACTTTCATTAATCGTACACACATGAAACTTTCATTAATCGTACACACATGAAACTTTCATCAATCGTACACACATGAAACTTTCATTAATCGTACACACATGAAACTTTCATTAATCGTACACACATGAAACTTTCATTAATCGTACACACATGAAACTTTCATTAATCGTACACACATGAAACTTTAATCAATCGTACACACATGAAACTTTCATTAATCGTACACACATGAAACTTTCATTAATCGTACACACATGAAACTTTCATCAATCGTACACACATGAAACTTTCATTAATCGTACACACATGAAACTTTCATTAATCGTACACACATGAAACTTTCATTAATCGTACACACATGAAACTTTCATCAATCGTACACACATGAAACTTTCATTAATCGTACACACATGAAACTTTCATTAATCGTACACACATGAAACTTTCATCAATCGTACACACATGAAACTTTCATCAATCGTACACACATGAAACTTTCATTAATCGTACACACATGAAACTTTCATTAATCGTACACACATGAAACTTTCATTAATCGTACACACATGAAACTTTCCTTAATCATACACACATGAAACTTTCATTAATCGTACACACATGAAACTTTCATCAATCGTACACACATGAAACTTTCATTAATCGTACACACATGAAACTTTCCTTAATCGTACACACATGAAACTTTCATTAATCGTACACACATGAAACTTTCATTAATCGTACACACATGAAACTTTCATTAATCGTACACACATGAAACTTTCATTAATCGTACACACATGAAACTTTCATCAATCGTACACACATGAAACTTTCATCAATCGTACACACATGAAACTTTCATTAATCGTACACACATGAAACTTTCATTAATCGTACACACATGAAACTTTCATTAATCGTACACACATGAAACTTTCATTAATCGTACACACATGAAACTTTCATTAATCGTACACACATGAAACTTTCATCAATCGTACACACATGAAACTTTCATTAATCGTACACACATGAAACTTTCATTAATCGTACACACATGAAACTTTCATTAATCGTACACACATGAAACTTTCATTAATCGTACACACATGAAGCTTTCATTAATCGTACACACATGAAACTTTCATTAATCGTACACACATGAAACTTTCATCAATCGTACACACATGAAACTTTCATTAATCGTACACACATGAAACTTTCATCAATCGTACACACATGAAGCTTTCATTAATCGTACACACATGAAACTTTCATTAATCGTACACACATGAAACTTTCATCAATCGTACACACATGAAACTTTCATTAATCGTACACACATGAAACTTTCATCAATCGTACACACATGAAACTTTCATTAATCGTACACACATGAAACTTTCATTAATCGTACACACATGAAACTTTCATTAATCGTACACACATGAAACTTTCATTAATCGTACACACATGAAACTTTCATTAATCGTACACACATAAAACTTTCATCAATCGTACACACATGAAACTTTCATTAATCGTACACACATGAAACTTTCATTAATCGTACACACATGAAACTTTCATTAATCGTACACACATGAAACTTTCATCAATCGTACACACATGAAACTTTCATTAATCGTACACACATGAAACTTTCATTAATCGTACACACATGAAACTTTCATTAATCGTACACACATGAAACTTTCATCAATCGTACACACATGAAACTTTCATTAATCGTACACACATGAAACTTTCATTAATCGTACACACATGAAACTTTCATTAATTGTACACACATGAAAGTAGTCACTTTTCGGAGAAATCTCCTTTGGCTGCAACGCCATTTCGTATAATTGCGACAACTTCTGGAAGACCGTATGGACGTCCTTTTGTGTGAGCATGTCAATGACCCCCGTCACATCTCTTTCATTTCCTCAATTATCTCATAACGACAGCCTCTAAAGTGTTCCTTGAGCTTCAAGCAATAACCAAAGGGAGCAAGTACTGACTTTCGGGAGGGTGAAGAACTGTCTTGATGCCCATCTTGGTCAAATAATCCGTGACAAGAATGCACTTGGGAACTGGTGTATTCACGCAAATCTTTCGTGACTTCAGTTTCTCGCGAATAATTGTATGCATAGTTACTAGACTGACATCAAACTGTGCACTTATTGTCTCTATACACACAGGATTTTCTTATCCATGATATTCTTTATTTGGCCAATCAATTCTGGTGTTCTGACTTCCTTACCGCTCCCACACCTCATATCATTCATCACAGACCCCTGCCTTACTTGATTCTCTTATACCACTGAAAAACTGATACTCGATTCATGCAAGATGCTCCCAAAGCAGTCTGAAGCATTCCATAATTTTCTGTGGTATTTTCTCCAAGTTAAAAAACAGAATTTTATTGCATATTCTTCTAAATTGTTTTTACGTCCAGATTGCATTTTTGAAATTCACAAACTATGACAATCAGGCTTTGGTAGGATGTATTCCAATTCCTGCTGTGGCTGTTCATTTGAACCTGAAATCATAAAAATAAGTCAGTCATCTCATAAGATGTATAGCAATAACATATCGAATTTTCAAGAGTCTACGACAATTTTAAAGGCCCTTAAAAAAGTTTGGAAACTTATTTAAGGACTCTAGTTGATAGCTTCTATATCGGAATAGTTTTGATAATCGAATAAATCCGATTAAAGAAAGAACATTTTGACCAAAGTTAACACTCTTATACAGCCTAACACCATAAGTGCATTTGGAAGTTTTATGAACGTACGAGCAAGATGGCCCGGCATATAAAATTAACGGTAGGTTCTTTGATAAGACAGGGGCACATTCGAAATGAGTGATTATGTTTAGAGCACAATTGAAGCATAATACTTGTCTCTTGCAACGCAACTTTTAATTCAAGTCATTATATATAATTTTTTTATAAAATTAGCAGTAGGTTCTCTACAGTGCAATGTATATTACAATGTATTGTGGACTAAGTAATTGGAGTTAGGCATGTGAAGCTTTGTTCGGGTTCACCGCAGTGCACCACATCGGATCTCCGAATAGAGCAGGTAATCATTCGGTTTGATTAAAAAGTGGTCGATTTCACCGAATTCGATGACAATAAAAGTATTGAAAGTGTAGAACATTCGTTGATCCTCATTCAATCACTTCTCGTTATTAATAAGCGGAAGTTTTAGTGTAATATTGTCAAATGGTTTTTATTTAATTCTTGTGGGGTTAAGATATTATAACTAGGGCTATGACAACAGCATACTCTTTTCATTTTCTGTACTCTCGAGTGTGTATCCGTTGATATCTTATATGCTTTTATGTGAAGTGATGTGGTTGTCAGTTGATTAACGGTGTCTGTGTCGGATATATACTCGACAGTTAAAACAATGAAAAGAATATGCTGTTGTCATAGCCCTAATGATAAATAAGAAATATGCATTAATTAATAACAATAAGAATGTGCTGTTGTCATAGTCCTAATTATAACCAATTGGGAAGAATTGTCTTGGCCACTGAATCAGGAGATGCGAAACCGATCTAACCTTTAAAAATCTTATTTTATTTAGTCTTTATAATGCTTTAAGATTAACAACAGGGACATTTATTTACTGATAAATTACCCTATGTAATGATTACACTATTCGAATAACACGTTGGCTGATAAATTTCTGTCCTATTTCAGGATTAACCTTCTTAGTGACGTGCAATATGGTTTCCGTTCTGCTAGATCTACAGCAGCTGTACTTACGGTTATATCTCATAGGATTAGCGAATCTATCGACGGAGGCTTCCTTTCTAGGGCAATTGCTCTAGACATATCTAAGGCGTTTGATAGTGCGTGGCATAAAGGTCTACTTCACAAGATCTCCAGGTATGGTATAGCTGGAAATGTCCTTTCAATTATTAAATCATTTATCTCTGATAGGTTCATCAGAGTAGTGCAAATATCAGAAGCTCATAGTATTAATGCTGGAGCCCCTCAGGGGTCCAACTCTGATCTAAATCAATGATCTTTCAAATCACATCCTTATATCATGCGTAGACATTTATGCTGACGACACTATGACAGCACATCAAATGCAATAAACCAAGTTCTCTCTGATTCTCTCTCCTTTGATCTTGAGCATTTGGTACAACGAGGAAAAAGGTGGCTTGTCATTTTTAATGCATCTAAAACCAAGCTTCTATCTTTGCATCATCAACGCTCTGTTCCCCATCTGACATCAATTGAAATGAATTGGGGAGGCTCCATGTTTTGACAAGCTTGGGCTTGACCTTTACTCCTGATTGAAATAGAACCCGTACATCAAATCCGTTGCCAAGGTCGCTGGTAAAATGGTAGGATCCTTCTATCGATCCAGTAGGTATCTAGCTACTGATACCCTTCTCTGCCAATATAAGAGCCAAGTATGCCCAAGGATGGAATACTGTTGCCACATCTGGGCAGGAGCTGCTAGAAGCAGCTTATCCTGCCTTAGCAGAGTTCAAAATAGACTTGTAGCCAAGAAGGAATGCCCTTTCCTCTTCCCTGCAACCACTTTCTCACAGAAGAGACGTTGCGAGCCTGTCTCTGTTTTATCGTTATTTTCATGGCAAGTGATCGTCTGAGCTCCAATCTATGGTCCATCCCCCTCGCCAAACATTCACGAAAAACACCCGTCTAGCTGAAAACACTATCAATAATTTCCCCCACTCTTTATTTGTGCCTAAACCCAAACGTAGATTACATGAACGTTTGCCTGTTTTCCAGCTGACTACAATATGACCGTCTTCAAGTCCAACGTAAACAAGTTCTTGATGAGCTGTTCCCTTATTAATTCAATTTACCAAATTTAAAATACTAACGATTACTATGATATTGTACCATTGACTACAGCACACTCTTCACCCCTTATACTCGAGTGGCCTCTGGGCCTTGATAAGTGGTAACTTTTTTGTAAAAAAAAAATTTAATTGACATCATCTCTTTCTTCGTGTCTAAAACCTCTCTACCACAGAACGTATATTGTTAATTTTGCTTATTTGTAAATATTATTATGACATGTGTTATTCAAAATTGCCTAATCTAGTCCTGCATCTTTTGTTCCAGCTCGTTTGAGCCGTCGCTCTAGTGGTTTCCATCAATTCTCTGTTCTCATGCAGTTCATATTCCAGTAGTTTTTTTTCCAAGAACTGCAATCCTATGCAATTCTTTTCCTATTGATTATTTTACTTCTGCCGATAGACTTGTTTTTTTTTCAGGCATCTACTGTCTTTGCGATAATCACCATCTTTTTTAGTTGATTGCATTAAGTGGCTTTAACATCTTGTCTGGTATAATTTCTATTAAAAATGTTATAATCGTCACATTTCTTCACATGTGTAACAAGAATTTAAACATATACTGAATCCACAGTATGACGACAATGATGATGATGATGTTGATGATGATGATGATGATGATTGCAGTAGTGATGGTGATGGTGATAATTATGATGATTTTTATGATGGTATGAAGATGCCAACGAATACGATGATGATGATGATGGTGGTGGTGGTGGTGGTGGTGGTGGTGGTGGTGGTGGTGACGACAACAAATAATTGTCATTATTCTTTGTTTTTGATTTTATTTTATGGTTGCTATTGTCTTTCGATTGATCGAGGCGTGTTTATTATGGGAACAGAAAACAATGAAATTATTTTTGGAGATTGGCTAAGATCGATTTCAAATATTCGATCTTTTATAACAAATAAACACGCACTCACACATACGCACATGACTATAAGATATCTTGATAGAACTTGGAAATTCTATCAAGATATCTTTTATGTTGTATCTAAATAACATTTATGTTCATATATAAAAATTTGATTCTGACTGACCAATTTTCATTGTTTTATTGTTATACCGAGTGGAAATATTAAATAAAAAATGTAAAACTTCAGTTAGATTTGTAATCAGACTTATCAATCATTAATTTACAAACAATGAAAAGATTAAGTTAACCTACTACGCTAAAACAGCCAGAACTGTGAATGGATCGAAAATAAATTTTGAAGGCGAATTAATCACTAATGTTACATTTAATGGTACGACAAAGAAATTACATGTGCTTGTGTTAAAAAATGCAGGGTTTTGAGTCGGGGGAAAATTGGATGCATTAATTCAATTTGTAGGAAATGCCTATAAATACTTTTTGTAAAAAACTGGAAACTCTGGCGGCAAAAAAAGAAAATTGCAAGTCAAGATTAAAAGAAAGTTTTCCTGAAGTTTTATCAGCCAGTCTGGGAAAAAGCATAAAAATGTCAGTCAAATTCGAACTAAAAAATAATACGCAACCAGTATTCCAGAAGAAAAAAAAAAAGAAATGTACCGTTTGCCTCATTAGAAAAAAATTAACAAGAACCTTAAAAGACTCGTAATAACCAATCGAAAGTTAAATTCAGTCAATGGGCAGAACTCCAAAGAAATTCGCCTTTAAGCCGATTTCTCCACTGGTTTGAACTCAATACTAAAAGACTACCATTATAAAGTCTATCTTTTTTTTTCATCCTATGAAGTTCCTTTGTATTAAGACCTATAAGGAGCTTTTCAAATTCAAAAGGTTGTCTTTTGCAGTCAAGGTAGTACTCGTCATTTTTCAAGAATTTATGGATACTATTTTGGGCAGTTTTCATTTTGCACTCGCATACAAAGTGAAACCGAAGAGCAACACTGAGAACATTTCATAAGACATTCTCTGTCATACAAGATTTTTGTTTTAAAACGAAGAAAGCAAAAAGTGATTTCTTCAAGGAAGAAATAAAATACTTGGGCATATCTTCGACAAAAACGGTAGAAAAGTGGATCCGGGAAAGGCCGCAGCTAAAAAGGATATGTCGGCTCCCTAAATATTATAAAATTATAACATTTTGGGGGATTAGCGAACAAGCATATATTCCTAATATAAAAGACCTTTGGTCAATGTTGAACGCGCTATTAAGAAAGGATAAAATGTAGAAATAGACACCTGGATGCCAGACGACATTCAATAAACTAATAAAATCTGACGTCAGATTTATTCCCGACTAACTATCAGAATCGCTACCGATCCGAGCTCGTACGGTATCTATATCTTACATAAAACGGAAGTAAAATAAAAACAAAAAACTATTATATTTATACGCTTAAAGATCTCTGCTCCCGGCAGAAAAGCACTATTCACAAATCGAGAAAGAAACTTTTGCTATTATCTGCGCAGTTACCAAGTTCCACCGATATTTAAACGGACGATGATTTTTTTTATATACTGCAAACCGACCATAAATATTTATTAACTCCCTGTTGTGTTGTTAGTGATAAATGACGAGAAAGATACAGTAACAATTAAAATAAATATCTATTAACAAAAATACATAAAAAAGGTAATTGAACAATATCTTTGCTCATGACAGGACTAGTTGTGAACAACCATCCGCTTCGCGTGTCCGTCCGACTCTCTGGTAAACCTCTTATCGTATCCGGAAGTGACGTCATAGACGGAAGTGACGTCATGGAATAGTTCATTATTCCTGGTAATAGGGGTGCGTCCCCAACACTATCTTTAGATCGTAAAACGTCTACCCGTCTAGACAGCGAATAAACTGCTGAGGTGGGGAACTATTCTGCTGAATAACAATTTCAAGTTGGAATACCTTTCCTCGAAGTAGATCGGGCATGCGGACGGACTTTCACGATTGCTCCGAGACAGAGTGAAACTATAGAGGACTCAGTAATTGCTTCCTTACGTACCGATCGTAAAATTAAAACTATCATGTGCGATATATCACAATAAATGGAATTAAACTCGAAGCACAAAAACTTGAATTTATTACTGATACAAAACAGAAAATCTCAAATAAAGACCAGCAAATACAGGGGAGTTTTTATATGTGTGATGACGTCTTCATGAACAGTGGGAGGGTCGCTATGCAAAAAGCATTACAACCCCCCTCCCAAAACAAAACAAAAAATAAAAAAAAATAATAAAAGGCAGCATGACCCAGGAATAAATAAAAAAAAATAAGTCTCATGCGCAGTTAGACATATTGGTCGAAAATGGATATAAACATCAAAAACATGGTTGACTAACTTTTACGCATATATGATTAGTTTCATTTTCTATAGTTTCAATTTATGCTAATATCAGCAACACCGTAGCTTTGCTATAAAATTATTTTACTAAAATCGTTCCTCTGATGAAAGAACGTATTCTCTGAAACTCCGCGGAATAAGGAATTCTTAATATTTCTTTTTGAATATCCTGTCGAATAATAAATTCTTGTAGATTATAATTTAAAGCTTTGTGTTCTTTTATGACAAGATCTATTTCCTATTCTGGTTGTATTGAGTTTTTTTTTATCTAGGTGGGATTACTATATAAACGTTAATATTTATATTGTATTTAAGTTTACAGGAGTTGTTGACTTGTAAACTTAATGATTACTTCTTGATTTTGTTTATATATATATATATATATATATATATATATATATATATATATATATATATATATATATATATATTAGTGATGGGACGATTCACAATATTTTTCCCGATTCCTATACAATTAGCGATTCCGTAATAAATTCCCGATTCTGATACAAGTACCGATTCCAATTCCGATTCTTTATAAATCTCTAAATATTTAACTATAATGTTATTTTGTCCCGATTACCGTAAAACACATCTTAAATGTGCTTATATTTTCTCAAATGAAAAAATACACTTGTGAGGGGATGATTTGGAGATTTAAGTCTTACTGGAAGTTTAAAATCAATAAATATTTATTATTTTATTATTACTACAAGCAGTGGAAGATGTTTCTTAAACCAAAATCAAATAAAAAAAATTATTTAAAGAAATCGGGTTTGGCATCGGAAAATAGGCTCAATTTTTCCCGATTCTGATATCCTAAAAAGCTCCAATTTTTTCGATTCTCGATTCTGATTAACTGTCCCAACACTATATATATATATATATATATATATATATATATATATATATATATATATATATATATATATATATATAATAATAATTATATATATATATATATATATATATATATATATATAATTATTCCCGCATCCCAAAGAACGCCGTAGACCTACTTCATCTCGAGAAGGGGCGTGTCGAGATGAAGTAGGTCTATTCCACAGCTTGATTTCGTCGCAGTTTGCTTGATCTGTGTTGGTTAATAGACTTTCTTATGTGCGGGCGTTTGCTCAATTGGTAGAGTGCTTGCCTTGCATGCAGGAGGCTCGGGTTTCAAATCCCGGGTGCGGATATGTTTGACCGATGAGCCCAAATGAGGGCGAAATTCGAGTCTTGGACTTTCGGTTCGTTAGCTGGCATGGCTCTTGTGAACTGAGTCGTTCTTTGGGCTGTGGAAATAATTATATATAGTCTCTCACATTCTGAAAATAACTGTGTCAATCGCTTTATTGCAGAGTAGTAAAATATCAATATTTCACTAAATATACGTCACGCAAAAATGAAAATTGCATCATAAAATATCTGTTTTAAGGTTAGTTATTTCCCAATATTTTATTCAAATCCATGTGATATTCATGAAGTTATGAAATTTTATTTATGATCAAGTAATTTATACTGTCCATCGCTTTATTGCAGGTCTTTTAAAATGCCAAAAAAAGGGGTGTTTAATGGTTATCGAAAAGGAAATGATTGTTGCTGGAGTTGCAGAAGGATTTTTCATCAAAGATTTTTCTAAGGAGCTGGAAAGGGATCCAAGAACTTTGGCTTCATTCGTGAACAACCCCAACACCAAATCCAGAAAGGATAAGGGCACCAGGAGTAACCTTTCACATCGTGATAATCGGAAAATTTTGTAGTGAAGTCTACAGAAACTCAACCAGGGCCAGTACTTCTATTTTTACAAGAACTGGAATCGCTCCAAGATCCAGACAGACCCGATGTGATGTGTTGAATGAGATGGCAAGGAACATCCAAACTATTCCAAGGCCTCAATTGAGCAAACAATATAGGGAAAAATGAAAGGCTTGGGCACAGAATTACATGAAAAGGGATTTCCAACGTGTCCTAGTTACTCTTGATGGATGGGCCAAAGTTTTAAACTCGAACGGAACTTCAGCCTCTTACAGACTTCATCGCCAACGAAAAGGTGGAGTCATCATGTTTTGGGCGGGAATCATTAAGGATAAGTTGGTTGGACAATTCTAGGTTCCAGATGGTGTAAAACTTACCAGCAATTCGTACACGGCCTTTTTGGATAAACATTTGTCACCATGACCTACCATTGTCACGTTCCTTTCAAATGGTTTTTATGCATGACAATGCACCATCCAATACTGATACAGCGACTGCAGCCTTCCTTGAATCTATGCGCTTCTCTGGGGAAACTCTCATGACCTGACTACCGTGTTCTCCAGACCTTAATCCTATTGAATATCTCTGGTCAATATTAAAAAGAGGGATTCATGAGAGAGGAAATCAATTTACTTCAAATGATGTCTTGTGGAGAACATAGGTGATATTGCTAGTGCCATAACTCCTTTTTGAGATCAAACACTTAACTTCCACGGGGGATAAAAAGTTGTTTTAAGTTATTTTAAAAAATGGTGGATATGTTGATAAATAATTCATTTATTCGAGCCTTAGCACCTGGGATGTGCTTTTTCTCATTATTTTTTTTCAGAAAAATATAATAAAAAATAAAGTTCGCATCATAAGACATTGTATTTTTGCCCTGAAACAACATTTTAAGAGACCTGTAATAAAGCGATGGACAGTGGAAATTACACGATAAAGAAGGAAATGTCATCACTTCGTGAATTTCGCATGAATTTGAATAAAATTTTTGGAAAGGAGTCGTTTGATGATATAATTTTCATTTTGTTGTGACGTAATTAGTGAAATATTGATATTTTACTTATCTGCAATAAAGCGATTGACGCAGTTTATATGCATATGTGTCCGGATGTGATTATGAACATATATGAATTTAAAGTGTTAAATTTATATTGTGTATATAAATATATGAGTGTATTCGTATTATTTCGATTCATTAATTTACAAACCTACACATATATGATGATTGCAACGTCTTGTCAGACGAGTGCCACTCCCTCAGACACTTAAAGTTCATGAGCCCAAAAATGACCTTTTTGTTTTAGTCCTACCGATGAATTCACACGCTCAAGCAGGCATGACACTGAAGACAGTCATTGAGATCAATTATTACATGCTCCCAGCATTTCAAGCCCCCACACATCACAACTTTTCCATCGCCACAGGACCATTTTTATAGATTAATGCCTGAGGGAGTATCTATACACAGATGATGTTACAGAGTCTTAGCTTTGTACGACAGCTAAGTCTCTCTCTCGGTTCAAAATGTTGAGATCCAGCAACAAGTAAGAGCAAGATAGCCAGCAACAAGTTAAACTGAAAACCAGCTTAATGCGAGTACTGGTCTCCAGCTTTTTTAAATCAGAGATTTGTTTCTCCTAAAAAGGTTGCCTTCACCACGGCTTACGGGAGCCCTCTCCACCCCAATACACATACACACAAACACATACGGTGCTAGTTGGCCTTTGACCCCGAAAAAAGGTTCACTCGCCCTTTGGAAGGTCTTGTTTTTAATCCTTCAGCGAGACTAGCCACCCTTCTCACCAAACAAGTCTGGTAGGTGAACCAGTTTAGTCGCCGGTGACCCGACCGTGAGGCAGGTAGTACTGGGTTATATGGTACCAGTAACATATGACATGACCTGGCACATATATACATGCATTCAAACATACACTCATATGTCGTTTCTGAATTTTTGAGATGAGGATTGATTATTCGTATTATTTGGATTCATCGGACTACTGTTCTCATCTTGAGTCTGATTTTCACAACGTTTCGCCTGATGTAACCTCCGACCTTCTTCACGTGTATCTTGTAGTACTCGGGAATGTTTCTGTCGAACTCGGGAATTTGGACGGAATTTCGAGCGGAACCCTTTATTTACTTTACGGGAGTAGTGTGCTCTTGTTTCGTCAGCTATGACTGGATAGAGGTCTTAAGTAATTTGCAATTGTATTTTTCCGGTCGCCCACACTGACGATTGAACCTTCAACCTTCAACCTTCAGGTGAATATCACTTTTTACAATTGATTTTTCCACGTACTCTAACCACTACGCTACGGATTCTTGCGGAAATTCCTGAATTCAACAGAAACATTCCCGAATTCGACAAGATACACCCGGAGAATATGTGTAGGTTTATAAGCTATTACTTTTACTTCAGTAAGTTTTAAGAGATCGGGGTGCTCTTTTCTGGAGTTAACACTTGATTCTGTCATGATTTAAATTTATATCCGAGGGCTCTTTAAGAATAGATGCTGGTCGCTTTATGGTTGCTATTTGTATTTCGTTACAGCTTGACCTTCCAGGGATTGCTTCAAAGTATTTCTGAAGATGCTCCTATCACAATCAGTATAATGTTTATTTCTTTCAGAGACCTTGTCGTTTTTAAATAATTTTTTAGGTCCTGATATTTTGTTATCTTTTCCCGTTCAGCTCTATTCAGGCCAAAATCATTTGGGACTGCGGCATTGATAATCAACGCAGTTCTTTCGGGCTTATTCCATATTATAATATCTGGCTTGTCTATTATGTCTCTGCCCGTCTGTATGTCTTTGTCATAGAACACAGCCACTTTTCCGTTTGATGTTATCGGTGCTGGTTCATGTTTCCAGATGCTCATCGATCTGTCAAGTTGCATCTCTTCATAGATCTTCCAATGAAGATATTTGCATACTTTGTTGTGACGGGCCATATGCCAATAAGATTGGGCATGCAGACATTAGGTGGCTTGGGCTCTCAATCGCTAAGTGGCAAAACCGGCGTTGGCCATTTGCTTGTAGGCCAGCCATTTTTAAAATCCATTTGTGAATAATCCCCGATCTTGACCGGCTACAGTGAGCCTTTCTTCATCAAATGGAAGTCTCCCATTTTTGAGCCACTAGAGTGAAGCATTCCTGTCTATATACTCCTGTTTAAGCTCCTCCAGGAACTTTCCTGCTCTTTTATGCTGTTCCCAACTCGCATGTAGTATGGTAGATCCCAGCTGACTGCTGAATTAATATAAATGAGACAGTCGAACGTGCGCCGACAAGCGGACACTCTAGTCGTTACGGTCAATGCGAGAGATTTGGAAAATATGACAGGCACCAATATAATGTCTCTAAGACTAGAAAAATTCACAAAGAAACCAAGCCATCTTCTTACCGAAAATGATGAAATAATCTGAAAACTGCTGGGTCCTTCAATCTCAGTGTCTTTCTCACTTTGAGCCGTAACTTTCTTTAAGGAGGGACTTTCCTCTTTCTCTCATTGTTTTCTCTGATTGAGCAAAAGCACAGTCGCCTATCTGTCTAAGTTCCTCTCAATCTCGGGAATTCTTTCGGTTAGTCTCGCCCGCTTTCCCATAAAACCAACAACGCCTACCGCATTTCTTCTTCCTCTTTCTCCTCTCTCAACCCCCGTGTAATGACAACAAACAGAACAGACTTTCTGTCCTTTGGAGGTCAGCGCATTAGAAGAATTACTACTACATAATCGAAAGATGGAATTATAATAGAAAAACACATTTTGAATTTCAAGCAAACTAACGAACACAGTATCCCCTCTTTTTACCTGCAAATTCAACTCCCCTTTCTCCCTATTTACCCCTCTCTTTTTTCTATAGACTAGCAGTTAAGCCCGGCTTTACTTGGGCCCTATGTACTGAAAATTGAAAGAGTAGTTTGGTAGGGAGATGTACACACACATATCAACACACACACTCTCTCTCTTTCACGCACACACAGACAATTTCATTTATAGATATATAACTTGTATCGTGGTGTTATTTTTTTTCTTTATTAAAAAAAAGTAAATATTCTTGAGTTTGGTCATAATTATTATTTATTTATTTATTTATTTAATTATTTAAATGTATTTATGGTTGACCAATACGATAGGCGAACATCGCAGAAATTGGGCTCCCGCGCAAAACAACACATTTCAGCTAAGATTCGTCATGCAAATTGTTCACCATCAGACGTTTTTGAATAATACATACAGTTCGGCCATATGTGAACACCAGTTAAATAACCGTGTTTGTGCTTTCAGAATTAGTGTTGGCTTGTTCTCTATTCTCAGCAAGTCATAGTAATTATTTTATTTGAAAATGATAGAAACCATTTATATTAAGTCATTTCGACCTTCTCTTTGTAAGCAAAAAAAAAAAAAATCTTTTAGGACTTAATGTTATTTCTATTTGATACTTTCCTTGCTTAATCTTTTCCCCCTCGCCTTTTTGTATTCCCCACCATGTTGCAATTTCATCATATTTTAGCTCTGCAGGGCAAGGTGCGAAACCGGTCAGTTAACTCTTCCACTTTATTTTTTTTAAATTCATTATGCTAAAATTTGGTCTATAGTTAGCTATTATAAAATTCTCTTCCGAACTAAGATATTCAAATATATATATATATATATATATATATATATATATATATATATATATATATATATATATATATATATATAAACGGCTATATGTCTGCCTGTTAGTCGGTCTGTCTGCAGGTCGGTCTGTTTGTCTCCACATATTAAAAGTAAATCTCTACCGAAACTAAAAGTCGCAGAGCAAGCGCTAGTGGCCTCAAATGATTGGATTTTTACGGGCCGTTCTTTTATGGGTCTTTAGCTGGTTAAAATTATTTCTAAAGGGTTAAAAATGAAGCAGAATTAATAAACTCGTTAAACATTTTGAATATTCATCTTAGTTAATTTTTAATTTTTAATCGGGCTATATACGTGTCACGTTTGGTATAGTGGTAAGCTCACCAGTTTTAAATGCTACAGTTGCGATTCCGATTCTTGCTGATGGCACTTAAATATTTTTTTTTAATTCCGACAAAATAATGATTTATACTGTTACATAAGGGAGGGAGAAGAAACGGATTTGGACTTTGGACACTTTACTTGAGGGATACTGGTACCCTGGTGATGACGTGTCCATTTTACTAATGAAGAGAAAAAGTTTACGACGATGAGAGAGATATTACAAGTGTTAAGAGACGAGAGAACGGGACCCAAGATCCCTTAAACCGTTTGTCTGGTGGTTAAGACACTTGTTGTGGATGTATGTGTTTATATATAGAAGTTCATACCTGGTTTTGCTGCTCTGGGAGAGTCTTCATCTGGGTGGAGCTCTCTTGCTGTTTTCACCGGAATACACAAGATGAAGACAGATGTTGGGTTTTCAACCTTTTATTCTCCCAGGCATGATCTGCAGATGTCGCCATCGATGGTCTCCACTGTGGGTACCTACCACGTCCCACGTCTGGGGCGCGTATCTCCCCCCTTACTTAGGAGAGAACCATTTTAGACTTCTGCTCGGCTTGGCATTTTCTGAGAGACTCAACGTTTCACCAACCTTGCCACGTAGCATCACATGACATCCGGTTAGATGAAACGTCACTTCCTGCAACGTGGATTTACTACAAAAATATCTCTCTGACCTCCTCCCACCCTCTCCCTCTCTCTCTCGATCTACTATCTAATAGAGACACAGAGAGAGAAAATAGAGAGAGTATGAAAGAGCCAGAGAGAGAGAGAGAGAGAGGAGAGATGCTCTTTAACAATACGAAATCTGTTTTTAATTTCAGTCAGTCTATCTTTTGGCGTTTCGTTATATTTTGTCTCCGAATTGAAATAATTACTTAGCATTTCTTTTCCTTTTCAAAAATAATGTTTCCTTTAACCTTATTCCTAATTTTTTTATTTTATTTTATTTATCAACTGACTGAAATTAAAAACAGATTTTATAATTTAGATAAAAAGGCGCTTGTGTGTGTATGTATGTATATATATATATATATATATATTTATATGTATTGAAAATAATTTTTCTTTTAACCTTATTCCTAATTTTTTTATTTTATTTTATTTATCAACTGACTTAAATTAAAAACAGATTTTATAATTTAGATAAAAAGGCGCTTGTGTGTGTATGTATGTATATATATATATATATATATTTATATGTATTGAAAATAATTTTTCTTTAAACCTTATTCCTAATTTTTTATTTTATTTTTATTTTATTAATCAACTGACTGAAATTAAAAACAGATTTTATAATTAAGATAAAAAAGGTGTGTCTATATATATATATATATATATATATATATATATGTATGTGTGTGTGTGTGTAAAGAATTTTTTTTCTTTTAGCCTTATTCCTAATTTTCTATTTTATTTTATTAATCAACTGACTGACATCTAAAATAGATTTTATAATTGAGATAAAATGTGTGTGTGTGTATGTCTCTCTCTCTCTCTCTCTCTCTCTCTCTCTCTCTCTCTCTATATATATATATATATATATATATATATATATATATATATATATACTAGCAAAAGTACCCGTCGTTGACTGGATTCAAAAACAGCCTACAGAAAATGGACTCTGATTTATGAAAGTATGATAGGTTATGAAAAGGTAGGATTGTAAAGAGATAGCTTCGATTTTGGGGGTATCAAAACCAAAGCAAAATATGATGAAAGTAAAAATAAAATAATTTATTATACCATACCTGTTCACACTGAAACACTTATCGCAATATTCTGTGGATCTATATGAAAAAAAACCTTATTAAACTTTTTGACATATTTCCATTCTATGGAGGTCAGGCGCGAACGAACACCCCATAATTTTATTATACCATCTTTCTTCAAACTGAAACATAATTATCAAAGTATACTTACGCAGATAGATATGAAAAGTCTTTATTAAAGTTTGTGCCTATTTCCATTCTATGGAGGCCAGGCACGAACGCAAACCTCAAAATTATATTATACCATCCCTATTTAAGTTAAAACATACTTATCAAAGTATTATTATGTACATCTATATCAAAAACACTTGTAAGCGTTTTTCTTTTAATTTTTAAAGTTTTATTTCCATACTTTGTGGACCAGGCGCGAACGCAGACCCCACAATTTTTATGAACCACCGTTCTGTGAGATCAAACATACCCATTCCTGTGTCTCGATACATCTTTTATTATTATATGTAATCAGTTTTTTTAAAATAGTCAACCATATAGGAGTCCATTCGTGACCACACACACACACACACACACACACACACACACACACACACACATTCAGCTTTATATTATATATATATGTGTGTGTGTGTGTGTGTGTGTGTGTAAAGAATAATTCTTTCTTTTTTCTTTATCAACTGACTGAAATTAAAAACAGATTTTATAATTGAAATAAAAAGGTGTATATATATATATATATATATATATGTAAAAAGAATAATTTTTTCTTTTAACTTTATTCCTAATTTTCTATATTATTTTATTAGTTTTTTCTTTACTTTCTTTTTAAATATTTCCAGGAATATCTGCCTTACTCACGACTAAAATGCTCGGTTTAATTTGGTGTCTTTAACTTCTTCTCTCCCTATTTTTACTGATGAGGACACTATGTTTTAAAGGACAAAACTTTTGTCAAATTATTGTCAATACTTATTGTCAATTTAAATAAAATGAACATCGTTTCCGAAACGATCGTACAATTGAGTTGATTTTGTTTGTTGTTCCTTTTGAAACTGATTTTTAATTCACAATTATGAATCGTTTTATTCAATATTAAAATTGATCTAGGATATCTATATGAGCTCATTATATATCTACAGTACAATAGACACTGTGTTCTTTTAAAAGTATTAATACATTTACTAATGCATTAAAATAAACGTTGCTCTTTGGACTCTAGGTCCAATTCCCTCTAAAAAATACAATGTATATATATATTTGCCCCATCTCAGCGACAAGATCACAACGGCTATCCGCAGGGCTATCAGAAGAGAAGGTCTCAATATGCAACTAGCCCACTCTGGACCATCCCTTGGACAGAAATTCTCTAAACGCAGGCACAGCGAGGACCCACAACCATGCACATTAACAAATTGCCCCGTATACCCCGCAACAATCTGCCACCGGACACACGTAGTATACAGACTAGAATGCTCTGCCTGCGGAAAATTCTACGTGGGCAACACCACGAGACCCCTACACATAAGAGTCAAGGAACACACACAAACACAAGCATCATCATTCCGCAAACACCTCAACACCTGCAGAAACACTAATACATCTATTGAAGTCGATATTTTAACCCCATATTGGGAATCCTCGCATAAAAGAATCATTACTAATATCCAAATTACGGCCAGAACTCAACAGCAGACTGAAGCTCGAATCTTCATTCATTATATAACTATATATATATATATATATATATCTGTATGTATTTATATATATGAATATGTTGAATATGAAAACTAGTGGCATACACACACGTGTGTGTGTGTGTGTGTGTGTGTGTGTGTGTGTGTGTGTGTGTGTACTTAAAAATATTGAAATGAATTAAATTACAGGTTGGTCAATCTAGTCGTTTCAAATCTTACAAAATATATTGCCCTTTTTTGCTTTCAACATTCATCTCTTTCTCGATGTCCCTTTAAGGCATTTAATCTTTAATATGTTCTCTGTATGTTCTATTTAGTAAAATAATTTCGAACCAACATTAATATTTTGCTCGTTTTTTTCTTCTGGGAAGACTAGTTACATTGAAAATCTCTGGATTAAGGAAATTATTTTAAACATTGTATTCTTGTGTTCAAACAATAATTTATTTATTTTGAAAAGTAATTCTTTTTAAAGGAAATTTGAATATACAACTGAAATTACACACACACACACACACACACACACACACACACACACACACACACACACATATATATATTCACCCTTAGATTACAGAACGAAGTAAAAATTAAGATTCCTCTAAATATTACTGAAATCGGAAAAAAAGTCAATTAAAAATTAAAAAGTTTGAATGGATATGCAATAGAAATAGACAAAGTAGTTCGTCTATCTTTTTACAAACAGTAATGAACCCTGATCAAGGCTCAAGATTGAAAAACCAAACTGCGTAGTTTTAATGCCATTAGTAACACTCGTCTACACATGTACTGCCGCAAATTATTTTATTATTTAATATTATGCAATGTTTATCATTTTATAATTTTAGTATACGAGTAGGCGTTATTTCGGCCAAGTGGATGAGAGGGAACAGCAAATCGCACCATTAATCTGAAATGTTAGAACACACACACACACACACACGCACGCGCACAAACACACACACACATATATATATATGTATATATATATATATAGTAAAAACATAAATAAAACTATTATATATATATATAACAGTTTTATTTATTAATTTTTTTTTGTCTGTCTAGTTGATAGAGACGTTGAATCTCTACGGTTCTAGATGAGCATTGTCTAAAGATAGCGGTTTCAATCCTACCCAAAGCCGGCCAGAGACTTACTTGGCCAAAACGTGGTGAGACGACAACAACTACAGATGGCAGTGATTGCTGAGAATGCAGTTAGGAGATTCGAAGTTCCTATCCGTCGCGGTTACCACTTGACGAAGGCCAGAGGAATAGTTGGCCGATTAACAACTAATAAAGATAATAATAATAGTCCGCAATAAAATAAAAATTAATATAAATAATACTCATCTCAATAATGAATTCCAATTAAAAATAATACATACATAGTTTTATTTATGTCTTTTACTATTTTTAAAACAGGAATCTACGGAATGCAGGGTTCGAGGTTACTACCTCTCTTCAGCGTAGCTTGACTGTGCCTAGAAATCGCACTTCGGTACCACAGCCCGGCGCGTTAACCGTTACACCATGAAGTCCTAGATAACCTTGCTGCTTATTTTTATCGTTTATAAACTTATGTATATTTCTTGTTGAATTTTTAAGCGACAAATAGCGTCTTCTCCTCGAAAATCGTTTTACTTAGAAAATGGCCGATATTTTATTTGGGCGTAGGTAATAAAAAAAACTAAATATATTACTTATCTATGTCAAAATAAAATACAGGCGATTTTTTTTTTAAGTAAAACGACTTTCGAGGCGAAGACGTTATTTAACCGAATTTATCGTTTAAAAAGAAATATGCACCACACACACACACACACACACACACACACACACACATATATATATATATATATATATATATATATATATATATATATATATATATATATATATATAGATGGCCTTGCCAGTGTGTGCGAGAATTCTCTACCAAACGTCTCTCTTAATATTTATTCTACAGAGATAAAATTTGAAGTATAGTTTATTTTACCTGTTGCAAACTTTCTATTTGTTTTTTAACTGGCAAAAATTGTCGCTAACAGGTAGAAATTGAAAACGAAACAGTTGAACTTGAAAGGTTAAGTCGAATAAAACATTGCTCCTGCTGTTTATCTTTGCGCATGCACTGTATTTAACATTTATACCTCATAGTCGCATAAGTTTTTTGAATCTATCTGCTTAGCTCAGACGGTAACGACGCTGGAAAGATATATAACGACTAAGGTTGGAGCACTAAACGTTTTTGATTTCGATTTCCGAGGATGGAACCCAATTCATTTTTTATAATTTTAGAACCATCACTACACCTTGGATAATAATCAATAAAGAATTGGCTCTACATAAATTAATAAAAAAATCTGCCTGAATTAAAATATAATATTTATGCGTATTTCACGACCGGCAAACATCAAGCTACCTGCTAGTATATATATATGTGTGTCGGATGTTTAATACAAAAATATTTTGTTATTTTTTATTTAAAGATAATTTTATGTATTTAATTGGTGTAAAATTCAACTAGTAGCAGTTTTTGTATATTATTGGTGGATTTTAGAGCAGAAAAACATAGATGATTAAAAAGCATCAACATTTTGAAAATATACTACTAAGTACATTTTGAAAATATACTACTAAGTACATTTTGAAAATATACTACTAAGTACATTTTGGAAAATATACTACTTAGTACATTTTAAAAATATACAACTAAGTACATTTTGAAAATATACTACTAAGTACATTATGTAGCCGGAGGCTCTAAAGAGAACATCAACATTTTGGAAAATATACTACTAAGTATATTTTGAAAATATTCTACTAAGTACATTTTGAAAATATACTACAAAGTACATTTTGGAAAATATACTACTTAGTATATTTTGAAAATATACAACTAAGTACATTTTGGAAATATACTACTAAGTACATTTTGAAAATATACTACTAAGTACATTTTAAAAATATACTACTAAGTACATTTTAGTACATTTTGAAAATATACTACTAAGTACATTTTGAAAATATACTACTAAGTACATTTTGAAAATATACTACTAAGTACATTTTGAAAATGTAATACTAAGTACATTTTGAAAATATACTACTAAGTACATTTTGGAAAATATACTACTAAGTACTTTATGTAGCCGGAGGCTCTTAAGAGAACATCAACATTTTGGAAAATATACTACTAAGTACATTTTGGAAATATACTACTAAGTACATTTTGAAAATATACTACTAAGTACATTTTGAAAATATACTACTAAGTACATTTTGAAAATATACTATTAAGTACATTTTGAAAATATACTATTAAGTACATTTTGAAAATATACTACTAAGTACATTTTGAAAATATACTACTAAGTACATTTTTAAAATATACTATTAAGTACATTTTGTAAATATACTATTAAGTACATTTTGGAAAATATACTACTAAGTACAATTTAGTACATATTTGAAAATATACTACTAAGTACATATTTGAAAATATACTATTAAGTACATTTTGAAAATATACTACTAAGTACATTTTAGTACATATTTGAAAATATACTACTAAGTACATTTTGGAAAATATACTACTAAGTACATTTTGAAAATATACTACTAAGTACATTTTGGAAAATATACTACTAAGTACATTTTGGAAATATACTACTAAGTACATTTTGAAAATATACTACTAAGTACATTTTGAAAATATACTACTAAGTACATTTTAGTACATTTTGAAAATATACTACTAAGTACATTTTGAAAATATACTACTAAGTACATTTTGAAAATATACTACTAAATACATTTTGAAAATATACTACTAAGTAAATTTTGAAAATATACTACTAAGTACATTTTGAAAATATACTACAAAGTACATTTTGAAAATATACTACTAAGTACATTTTGAAAATATACTACTAAGTACATTCGGAAAATATACTACTAAGTACATTTTGAAAATATACTACTAAGTACATTTTGAAAATATACTACTAAGTACATTTTGAAAATATACTACTAAGTACATTTTGAAAATATACTATTAAGTACATTTTGAAAATATACTACTAAGTAAATTTTGTACATTTTGAAAATATACTACTAAGTACATTTTGGAAAATATACTACTAAGTACATTTTGAAAATATACTACTAAGTACATTTTGAAAATATACTACTAAGTACATTTTGAAAATATACTACTAAGTACATTTTGAAAATATACTACTAAGTACATTTTGAAAATATACTACTAGGTACATTTTGAAAATATACTACTAAGTACATTTTGAAAATATACTACTAAGTACATTTTGAATATATACTACTAAGTACATTTTGAATATATACTACTAAGTACATTTTGAATATATACTACTAAGTACATTTGAAAAATATACTATTAAGTACATTTTGAAAATATACTATTAAGTACATTTTGGAAAATATACTACTAAGTACATTTTAGTACATATTTGAAAATATACTATTAAGTACATTTTGAAAAAATACTATTAAGTACATTTTGAAAAAATACTATTAAGTACATATTTGAAAATATACTATTAAGTACATTTTGAAAATATACTATTAAGTACATTTTGAAAATATACTATTAAGTACATTTTGAAAATATACTATTAAGTACATTTTGAAAATATACTATTAAGTACATTTTTTAAAATATACTATTAAGTACATTTTGAAAATATACTATTAAGTACATTTTGAAAAAATACTATTAAGTACATATTTGAAAATATACTATTAAGTACATTTTGAAAATATACTATTAAGTACATTTTGGAAAATATACTACTAAATACATTTTAGTACATATTTGAAAATATACTACTAAGTACATATTTGAAAATATACTATTAAGTACATTTTGGAAAATATACTACTAAGTACATTTTGGAAAATATACTACTAAGTACATTTTAGTACATATTTGAAAATATACTACTAAGTACATATTTGAAAATATACTACTAAGTACATTTTGGAAAATATACTACTAAGTACATTTTGGAAAATATACTACTAAGTACATTTTAGTACATTTTGGAAAATATACTACTAAGTACTTCATGTAGCCGGAAGATCTGAAGATAGGTAAACTGGTTTGAAATATGAATTATAAAAAAATCAAGTCGATTTATTTTTAAAAACATCAAATAAAGAAAATAAAAAATATTATATATTAAACAAATTAAAAAATAATAATAAATCTTCGTAGCTACTCTTCTATATATACCCAGCGTTGCCAGGTTGAAAAATATTGGCAAGCGGAGAGATTAGTGACATACTATTTAAGATACACTGGATATTCTAATGCTTGACAAGTTTCCTGAAAGTGAATCACATATTTGATTCATGGAAGAATCAACATTGGATTTATGGAATACATCAATTTTGATCTATGAAAATTAAAAGGAGGAAGCAACTCTCACAGCTTAAATAAATAAATTTATTTCCGTTTTTAAAGCCAACTGGTGTGGGCTCATAATAATTAAAAATGAATTCAATTAAATGTAAGGTAAATTCAAAATGAATCAAATTAATCAACTTTAAATATTACTAAATAGAACTATAATAATGAAAATTGTTTTTTTTCCGGACAGTGACTCAAATCACCTTTTTCTAATTAAGCCGACGATGATGGTTTACATACTGCTTTTCTCTCTTTTTATTGCTCGATCCCAGTTGACTGGAGATTGACTTCTCTTTGGGCTACTGCACTGTCCGAAAAAAAAATCTCATTATTTCAACTGTTTTGAAAGCTTTCCAATCGGATTATATGCACCGTCACGTTGGACTTAATTTTGGACTCTATTCTCTCGAAAAACTATTTTCGCATTTCGGATCAACTTGAGAGAATTTTCATGCAAGCTGAAATATTATGCGCTGTCTGTTTTTATATATATACTTTTTTTACATATCCAACATTTTTTAACTTTTTTTTTTGGCAATTTATAACTAAAATAAATTGCGGTTTCACTTAATACAGACAAATTGTAGCATTGCTACAAATATAATTTGCTGATTTCTTTATGTCCTCTGGTGAGAAAAATAGCAACAATAGCATTCTTTGAAACTCCGCGAAATAAGGACTTTTTAAATTGCTTTTTTTTTTGAGTATTCAGTCGAACTATAAATTTGGATTGTAAAGTTCAACTTTTTTTAATTCTCTTTCTCGTATAAGCTTTGCTTTTTATTGCGTATTGAGCTTTTTTATTCGGTCGGGATTAAATTATCCATATATAAATACTGTTATTTATATTAGTTTGAAGTTTACCATTGTGTATATTAAGTAAACACTACATCCCTTTGATTTCATATATATATATATATATATATATATATATATATATATATATATATATATATGGAATGAAACTATGTAAACTTAATGTTACACTTAAGATAATTTGTCTTTAGTCAATGGAAGGGGAAATCCTTCCATACTAAGGCAATTTTTATTTTTGTCTACTTCCAGAGACCCCTTTTTGAAGAGATGTTTTTTCTCCCACTTTAAAAACGACCTTGTGTCACATTTTGCTTTCGTGGAAAAGCAAATGGATACAAAATAATGTACAGTGGCACCAAAAAAAGTCCGCAATTGAATGTAACTGTTTAAACAACCTATATCTCATTTGATTCGTCTTACCTGTTCATATTTGACTTTAATTTGAAATATCCCAGTGTTCGCGTCAATTTAAAAAATAGCTTCAAATTGAGGAGGCAAAAAGGAACTCCACACAATGGGAAATTGTTATTTGAATGTTACTTTAGGACATTAATGCAACACAAATACAACAGGAACACAATGAACTAGTAGCATAGTCCTTCTGCAATTTGACAGCCTACAATCTTTTGGGCATTCCTTGAATTAGTCTACGGCAATACTCCGGTGAAACGGCATCTTACTTCTCTGTAATTTTTGTCCGAAGTTCTTCCCGATTTAAAATCTTATCATTGCGTAGCTGTTGCTGATGTAATGCCATACGTTTTCGATAGGATTGAGATCTGGATATTGTGCAGGCCAATCTAAACATGGAATATCATGCTCTTCCATGAACCTCTTGACATTGCCAGCTGTGTTAATGGGAGCATTATCCTGCATGAAGATGAGATTATTATCCAAATTCTGACCAAAGTAGGGTAGAAAATGCTCAATCAACATATTAATGTACTTGATCGAATTCGACCTTGTCAACGAACTATAGGTCCTGGACTATTGGCACTAACAACGCCCCACACCTAAACTGAACATCCACCACCTTGCAGCGTCGAAATTGTGCACCTAGGATTACAATTTTCACCCTTCCTTCGACGGACGTACTGCCTGCTTAGCCTATTGAACTTGCTTTCGTCGCAAAAAATCACTTTCGACCAATATGAAGAGTCGTGATCTTCATTGCATCTGCCGAAGTCCAGACGACGCTTTCTGTTTTTTTACAGAAATCATTGGCTTGCGTCTTGCAATACAGTCTCACAAATTAAATTCCTATAATCTGTTCTTTAGAAAGCGAGCACTTTTTAACAAGATTACATTTTTGTTGGATTTGGAGAGCCGTTTCAAATCTGTTTCTGAGGCTGCGGATCTTGATAGCATTGTCTTTCCTGTAAGAAATAAATCTAGGACGACCGGATTTAGAGGCATCACGCACACTGCCGGTATTTTGGTGAGTTTGCACAGCCATCCTACCCTTTTCTCATCACATTTCAATCTGCGGCCGATTTCTCGATTGTATAAACCAAAAAGGTGGAGATTAATGAGCCCCTGACGACCACTAAGAAAAAGGAGGTATATGTTACGTTGTATAATCTGAAACAACATTTACGATTATAGATACTTTGCTGCCTAAAAGGTTGTTATTTTAAACTGGTTTCAAGCTCATTTGTTGCTGCTGAGTTTCTTTTTGCCTTCACGATTTGAAGTTATTTTTTTAAATTGATGTGAACACTGGGATACTTCAATTAAAAGTTGAATATGATCAGGTAAAATTATAGAGGAATAAAAAGCGAATCAAATGAGGTATAGTTGTTTTTTTTTACAGGCATCACCATTTATCAAGGCCTAGAGATCGATCTAGGATAAGAGTTAAGAGTGTAGAGCAGTCCATAAGACAATATAGTAATCGTTAGTAATGGAAATTCAGTAAATTTGTAATCTTATGAGGAACGACTCATCAAGAACTAGTTTACGTTGGACTTGAAGACAATCATATTGCAGTCAGCTGGAAAAGCAGGAAAACGGAAGACAGTTCCACAGGCGTGCACTTCTAAGAAAGAAGCGTTGTTCATGGAATCATGGTTTAGGTTTAGGCACAGATAAAGAGTAGGGGAATTATTGATAGGAGTAAAGGTCAAGCACAGAAGCTTGTCAAAACATGAGGCTTCCCCAAGACGAGAGCCATTCATTGCAATTGATGCCAGATGGGGATCAGAACGTTGATGATGTAAAGATAAGAGCTTGGTTTTAGATGCATTAGAAGTAACCAGCTATTCCTTCCCCATTGTACCACGTGGACAAGATCAGAGGAGAGAGAATCGGAGAGAACATGGTTGTTTACGGTCTTAGATGTGCTACAATATATGGTAGTGTCATCAGCATAAATATCTACGAATGATGTAAGCATGTGATTTGGAATATCATTAATGTAGATCAGGAAGAGAGTTGGGCCCAGGAGGACCCCTGAGGGACTCCAGCATTAATTCTAAGAGCTTCTGATTTTTGCCCATCAACTACTTTTCCGTTTTTGACAAGAAAAAAAAATGACACGTGCGGATTTCTTTTTGGCGCCACTGCATGTAAACTCTGTTTTTAGTATGGAAATTAAACAGTGTATATTTTGTACATATTAATCAAATTGTGAACAAATACACAGACAGGAATACGACTCTTTTATAATATATATATATAATGGAGAGACATGAAAATATATGACTCAGAGCTAAAATATATATCACTGCATGCAAACGTCTTCATGTAAGTAAATATATGCACTCACACACTTTGCTCTCGTCTACTCAAATAAACTTACAAATATATCTATATCGATAATCGATACCAATGACAGACGTAGTAGACATACAACTTGCGTTCATGACTTGGGGCGGTTCTATGGACATCTTTGTTATCGCTCATTAACAATTACTGTAAACGGGGGGGGGGTAACAATTCAGTACTAGCTCACCCGATACGTTTTTGCTTAGGATTATTTATATTTTCGTTTTTCTTTTTGATTCTTTTTTTAAAGCTTTATTATTTTTAAAACTCAAATAATGTTCAAAGATACATCTGAATGTGCGTATAATAACTTCAGAAATGCAGCCAGGGTTTAAAGGAATCCTTCTTCTTCGTCTTCATCATCATCTTTTTCTTCTTCTTCTTCTTCTTCTTCTTCTTCTTCTTCTTATTATTATTATTATTATTATTATTATTATTTGTCGGAAAGGCTCGAGAGGTACCAAAGAGCAACTACTGATTGATAAAGTAATGCAGGATGCAAAGAAGAAGAAGAAGAAGAAGAAGAAGAAGAAGAAGAAAAAGAAGAAGAAGAGGAATCTGAGCGTAGCATGGATCGATTACAGAAAGGCTTATGACATGGTTGCTCATTCATCGATACGCGAAACACTATTGATGATGAAGTTTGCTGACAATGTGGTAGGACTTTTGGAGACAAGTATGACTCAATGGAAAACGGTGCTGACAGCAAACAGAGAGAAGATGGGGCAGGTTGGCATTAAACGTGGGTTATTTCAAGGAGATTCGTTATCGCCACTTCTTTTTGTAATGATAATGATGCCACTGAGCATCCTTTTGAAGAGAGAAAAACTGGGGTATAACTTTGGATCTGGTGGCAGACGCCTTCACCAACTACTGTTTATAGATGATTTGAAAATATCCGGTAGAAATAAAAAGGAAATGGAGAGACAGGTAGAACTTGTGAGGCCATACTCAGAAAACATTGGGATGGAGTTTGGGATTAGTAAATGTGCGGTGCTGGTGATGAAAAGAGGAGTAAAGGTTCATTCGAATGGAATAGTGCTGCCAAATGGAGAAATCATGAAAGAAATAGATGATACAGGGTATAAGTATTTGGGAGTGCTGGAGAGTGTAGGCATCATGAACGGAGAAATGAAGGTAAAAGTTAGGAAGGAGTATCTTAGAAGAGTGAAACTAATTGCAAAGTGGAAACTGTATGGAGAAAACCTAATGAAAGCAGTAAATGCATGGCATCAGTGTTTTGAGATACAGTGCGGGAATTTTAGAATTGTCTGACAAGGATTTGCATGCCATGGACATCAAAACAAGAAAAGTTTTAGCAATGGTTCGTATATTTCACATTCGAAGTAGTGTAGCAAGGTTGTATCAAAAGAGGAAAGACGGTGGGAGAGGATTGAAAAGTGTAAAAGATTGTGTGAGAAACGAGGAGATGTCGTTGAAGGAGCATGTGGTTAGAAGTGAGGAGTGGATACTTAAGGTTGGGGCCAATGAAGTGGAGGTATGTGAGACCAAGGCTGAATATGTGAAACGTATGGATAGAGAAAGGGCAGAGGAACTGGCTAGGAAGAATAGGCATGGAAGGTTCTTCCAGGATATAGAAGAAGTGGCCGATGAAAGATCATGGCAATGGCTTAAAGCTGGGTATCTGGCTAAGAGTACTGAAGCTTTTGTTTGTGCAGCAGAAGAGCAGGCATTAGGAACACGATTGTTAAAAAAGTGGTTCTAGGAGAGGAAGTTGCTGCAGAATGTCGGATTTGTGGTAAGACCTCAGAGTCAATTGCGCACCTTGCAGCAGGGTGTAGTGGACTGGCCCAGAGAGAGTACCGCAAAAGACACGATCGCATAGGACTCCGAATATATTGAGACGTCTGTAAGAAGGTTGGGGCGAAGTGTGTTGGAAAATGGTTTGAGGAGGTGCCTGATGAAGTGAGAACAAGTGAGGATGGCAGAGTAGAAGTATGGTGGGACAAAAGTGTCATAACGACTAAACAATTGGAACATAATCGTCCGGATTTGGTCCTCATTGACAAAGTCTAAAAAAACTGGCAGATTGTAGACTTTTCATAACCCTGGGACAGGAATGTGAGAAAGAAGGAGAACGAGAAGTGGAGCAATTATGTTTAATTGACCTTGGAGATAAGGCGTATACAGGGGGTTAAAACACAAATAATCCCGATTGTAGTTGGTACACTAGGAGTAGTATCAAGTCGTCTGGAAAGGAAATTGAAAAAAACTACATGTTTTAGGTGGCCTTCAGACCTCTGCAATTGTAGGTACCACCAACATCCTTAGAAAACCCCTTGATCTTTGAAACTCCTTGTTTGGAGCCGGGATTGAGGGAAATCCTGTGGAAATGAATATCATCCCTTTCCACAGAGAGACTAAATCAGAATTATTATTATTATTATTATTATTATTATTATTATTATTATTATTATTATTATTATTATTATTATTATTATTATTATTATATCTTGATTTAATCTGGATTTTTGGATTTTTGCATTCTCCCAGCACCCTCCATATATATATATATATATATATATATATATATATATATATATATATATATATATATATATATATATACAGAGAGAAATATATACATATATATATATATACATATACACATATATATAAATATATATATGCCCATAACCTTTGACCTTGATGGAAGGGAGACTAAAACTTGCTACTATGGTTTCAAATGATCTGAAATAACAACAAAGGGGAAACATGATTCCAAACATTTATCACATGTTAAATCGCCCTTTGGAAATAGGGTACGATTTTGAATATCTCCAGTATCAAATAATCTTTATATACTGTGAAATTTACTTTATGTATGAAAACTAAAAAGGGGAGATATACCATATGAGAAATATTTGGAATCAAGTCTCTCCTTGCTGTTATTTCAGATTATTTGAAATCATAGCAGCAGGTTTTTATCTTCTCTCCATCAAGGCCAGAGGTCTTAGGGAAATATCAGATATTTTGTAATCTATATGGAAAACTAGGAAAACAAATGACTATGATTGAAATATTGTCAAAAGTGCAGTATCTTTCCACCCATGAAAAATCCTTTAAAATTACCACCATTATATCTTATCGAGGGCGCTGAAAACGAAAACAACAATTAACATCTCAGGAAACGAGTAATTTCAATGATATGAATTATAATTTTTAAAAGGAGTGACCACTTTTCTATATTTACGTAAAATAATCGCCCACTTATAGCCAATGTTGCTATAAAGTGGGTGCTCATTTTACGTAATATAGAAAAGTGATTTCCCACTTGTTTAAACAATAATGTCCGACTTTAAGGTCTAATGTCACATATCCCGCTACACAATTCAGGTCATTAGCTTTCCTACGAACCATAATTTGTAAAATTCTGATCAATTGTCGCTGAGATTTCGAACTTATAAACTTGTCAAAAGAGTTGTATATCTATCTATCTATCTATCTATATCTATCTATATATTTATTTTTTTACTATAATAATTAAATACCTACAGACACTAGTGTTTGATCCTTTCGGGATTCTTCAGTACAGGGTGTCACGATTACTACCAGTCGAACGATTCGAACCCCGCGACACGAGACATCTCTGGCTCGATTAGCGGAGGCCGTATCCATTCGGCTACCATTAACCGTGTGAAATAGCGTTGAATTTTAAACATTTTAATTTAAATGTTCATTACGTCAGACAGACAGTGATCAAATCGTTATACGATGATCTATGCATAAGAGCTAAATTGACCGACTTTTAATTCAACCGAAAGTGCTCAACGATAAGAAACGAATTTCTTAAAGGGGCTGTCATAATTATTTTTTTTACTATAATAATTAAATACCTACAGACACTAGTGTTTCATACACACACACTCGTAGCCAAATAGAATATTAATTTGAGAATGTTTCTCACGAACTCAGGAATTTGGATAGAATTTCGAGCGGAACCCTTTATTTACTTCACGGGGGTAGCGTGGTCTTGTTCCATCAAACATGACTGGATAGAGGTCCTAAGTAATTTGTAACTGTATTTTTTCGGTCGCCCACACTGAGGACTCTAACCATTTAAATCAATCTAACCACAGCGCCGCAGATCCTTGCAAGGACCTGTGGCACAGTGGTTAGAGTACTTGGAAAAATCAATTGCAAAATGATATTCTCCCGAAGGCTGAAGGTTCAATCCTTAGTGTGGGCGACCGAAAAATACAATTGCGAATTACTTAGGCCCTCTATCCAGTCATGGATGACGAAACAAGAGCACGCAACCCCCTTGAAGTAAATAAAGGTTTCCGCTTAAAATTCCGTTCAAATTCCCGAGTTCGACAGAAACATTCCCGAGTTCGACAAGATACACCTGAAGAAGATCGGAGGTTACATCCACTGAAACATTGTAAAAAATCACACTCAAGATGAGAACAGTAGTCTGATGAATCCAAATAATACGAATAATCAATCCTCATCTACACAATCTCATAAACATTATACATTTGGTTCGAAACTACATGAAAAATTTGCAGGCTTTTTGAAGACTATAATAATGGTTCAAATTTTATGAAAACTGGTAAAAAAGAACCTATATTTTCAAACCAATAAAATATGCCCCAAATTTGCCTACATTTGTATATATAGTATCCTGGCAGGCCAGTTTTCGTTTTGCTGCTTTTGTATATATATATATATATATATATATATATATATATATATATATATATATATATATATATATATATATATAGTTGTTGCCTGGAAGGCTCGCTAACAAAGGTAATTTGTATTGAACAAAACAGAATGTGCAGAGTGTAACAGTCGTAGTACGTAATGCCACGATGGCGTACAACGAAAGTACGCAGCCCACACAAAGGGTCAATATCTCTCGGTCTATTTATACAGTTCGGATTAGTTCATATCTTCTTCATCCGTGAATCTTCCACCCCACCCCACCTCCCAAGCCTTTTTATCCAGCAAAAAAGTTTGTTAATATCTTTTCCGCTTTGGGTCGATTGTCAGTGGGTCGGTTAATTGTCTATTTCTGCTCGACCGTCGCTGTTTCTGGGTTGGTTTAGGTGAGATTGAACGTCTAAAAATGGCGATCGACTCTTTGTTTACGTGTAATGTGGTAATCAGTCACACTTTTTTAATTGGTTTTGGTTGCGTTTATTAGTATGTTTTGTGCCTTGTATGATAGATTCAAGATCGCCAACCATTTGTCCACAATACATTGTCGTCTACATTACACTATAGATAAACTACTGCTAATTTTATAAAATTATTTTTATATAGTCGTTTGAAATAAAGTTTAAAATACAATAGTTAAGTATCATAGTCCAATTATGCTCTAAACAACAAAATCAAAACAACAATTAAAAAAAACATTCATTTCGAATACGCCCCTGACTTATAAAAGAAACTACTCATGATTTTATACACTGCACCCTTCTGCTTGTGATGTTATAAAACTTAAATAACCTTATAAAGTTAGGCTGTATAAGAGTGTCAATCAACAACTTGTATTTCAAATACGATTTAATTTGATTAAAGGTCTACGTTTCTTTAGTAATATCATTCATTAGTTTCAGAATAACATTTCAATTCCGTTGCGTAAGTTCAACTATTTTGATATTTCTATGTTTATCTGAAGAAACTGAAACATTAGAGACCGTGTTCGTATTTATCAATCCTAATTGCGGCTCGGGTGGTTATTGTTTTTTTTTTTTTTGTTTTCTTCAGCCGTTTTTTGTTTGCCTTTAAAGAAAACTTCTGTTTGTGATACTTATATTTGCTACTCATTTTTTTTTTTTTTTATTGTTGCTTCGTTATTTCTCGACGTATTTTCTCTGTCTTCCTTTGCTGTATGCAATTCATCTAAAAAATTCTCTGGTCGTTTTTATAAACAACTTGATTTCGAAGGAATTTCGTTACTTTGACTTTTTTAGTTATATATTTTCTGAGTAAAAATAATCGCGCATAATTTCCAAAGTTTATCACTGTTTATCCAGTCAAATCCGAATAGATTTTAGATTCTTTTAAAACTCAGGCTTTCAATTATTTAATCGTCTCCTTCAAATTTACTAGTAAATATGATTCTCCAGTAGAATTAATTTTCTTGCCAGTCACCATAAGGGATCACTTTTGGCGCTTGTTTAGAATTTAGTCTTTATCTAACGGGAAATAATTAGCATTTATTAAGGAAATAATGCTATTTTGTTGCAGATGATTTAAGACGAATAGGGACGCTAATATGATAAGTAGAACTAGGAAAAAAATTATTTTTTATATGTGAAGAAACTTCATTATTTTATAGAAATCTGATATACACTGACAAAGTCTAAATATTTAATTATAGACCCCCTACTAATCTTGACATCTTCGGCTATTTGGCGAATAGTAATGCGCCAATCTTCCAAAATGGCAGCCTCAACTTGACGGACAGATGCTTCATCAATTGCAGGGGGCGACCAGGTTTGGGAGCTGTTTCCACAGAGTTTCGGCCATGTTTGAATTCACGATTCCAGCGTTTTACAAGGTCATATGATGGGGCATTATCACCATAAGTTTCTTTCATTTCATCAAAAGTCTCCTGTGGTGTGCGTCCTTTCAAATACAAAAACCGGATCACTGCTCGACATTCAACAGGCTCCATTTCACACCTGACTCAGTTCAAACACCTGAAACAGAAACCACAATTAGTTCAGAGCTATAATTTGCCACATAATCCGTAGAGATATAAATCATTGCACATGCAAAATTTCAGCTAGATCAGACAACTGGAAGTGGGTGAGGGGCATTAACTATTGCACGCCTCTAGTATATATATATATATATATATATATATATATATATATATATATATACATTATTTATTTTTGTATAAACTAGCTGATTAAAACATTCTCATGGCTGTATAAAAACACATCACTGCTTATGTAAAAAAAACAAATAAACCTTGCTCTACTTCGGTATTGAGCACTCTTGTATTAACCTTGAAATACTTCATTGGTTACCTTACCTCTGAAAAATAACAACCTCAATATATATATATACATATATATATATATATATATATATATATATATATATATATATATATATATATATATATATATATCTTATATTCATAAACCGTTTCTTCGCCCAAAGGGGAAAACACCTGTGTTAACTTGAGTGGATCACTCGACCGAAATACATAGAGCTACACATTTATATTAATGTATATACATGTGTGTGTGTATATATATATATATATATATATATATATATATATATATATATATATATATATATATACTAGTAGCATGGTGTGCGAATGTAATGCGCTTTGCATTAGTATACGTAAAAAATTGAGATAAATAAAAAAAATAAAAAGTTTATATATTTTTAGGTTCATTTTTAAAAACACATACACGTACTCACACACAATCAGTATACTTGGATCGACTCCTTCACCAAACCCCGTTCCGACCGTGAGCTGTCTTTTGTCTGAATTCTCCAAAATCTCGGCGGCCATGTTTGTATTCCTTTTCATACTCTGCATCTCATCTTTTTTGCTTTATTTTTTTTTGTTCTTTTCTGTTGGAGGCGAATCCTTTTTCTGAAAAGAAAAAAAAATCAATGGAAATTCTTTTCTTGTTGTGTTGATGCCAAAGAATTTCATCGACGAAAAGACGAAAGAAATGCGTAACACGGGCGGACGGCGTCCTCCAGCCGAGGGCGTCGAATCACAATCTTATATTCATAAACCGTTTCTTCGCCCAAAGGAGAAAACATCTGTATTAGCTTGATGGGTTCAATCGACCGACATACATAGAAGTACACGTTTATATAAATGTATCTGCTAGTGTATGGGTATTCATATGTATGTTATAAATTGAAGTTCACACAAGTGTTTATGTAATAGCTCAATCGTGCACAATATGATTACAGTTAATAATAATATTTTCCTATAATATAAAAATGTTACAGACCCAATCACACACACACACACACACACGTATATATATATATATATATATATATATATATATATATATATATATATATATGTTGGCCCACTTAAAAAGAGTCCGATCTCCCTAATCTTTCTCTTATAGACCAACTAACACCACAAAACAAAATGCAATTATTTGTCCAACAAGATGGCGCTACATGCCATACGTTTCACAGATAGCTGACACGAGTACATGACATGTTTATGGAAGAGAAAACAATTACTAAAGGGCTATGGCCATCATGTTTCCCGGACTTATCATCATTTGATTTTTATCTTTGGAGGACTTTAAAACAAAAAGTTTATGAAAATAATCCTCACAATCTAGAACAACTGAAGGAGAACATTACCAACGCTATCAGGAGAATCACCAGAGAAGATCTACAGGCAGTATCTGCAAACGTTGTTATACGTGCCCAGAAATGCATAGATGTCAACGGAGTGCACTTCCAGCAGCTTTTATAACACTACAGGTAATTTAATCAATACTACAGGTAATTTAATCAATGCTACAAGTAATTTAATCAATGCTACAGGTAATTTAATCAATACTACAGGTAATTTAATCAATGCTACAGGTAATTTAATCAATACTACAGGTAATTTAATCAATGCTACAGGTAATTTAATCAATACTACAGGTAATTTAATTAATGCTACAGGTAATTTAATCAATGCTACAGGTAATTTAATCAATGCTACAGGTAATTTAAACAATAAAAGAATGTGTCCCCCTCTCTACTATATTTTCTGGGCTGCTTTTAAGTGGGCCATTATTACTGCTGTGACGGTTCCATTATTTTCTCAATTCCGATACAATAACTGATTCCGTATTAAATTTACGATTCCGATACCAGTATCGATTCCGATTCCGATTCTTTAGTTTTAAAAAAATATTAAACTATAGAGCTGCTATTTTTCCCCGATTACCGTAAAACGTATATATTTTCTCAAAAGTAAAAAATGCTCTTTTGGGGCTAATCTATAGCTGTTACGTTTATTAGCATTTTTAAAATAAATATTTTTTAATCATTTTATTATTACTTCTAGCAGTGGAAGATTTTGTTTTAGAAATTTGTTTTAGAAATGAAAAAAAGGTAATGAATGGAATCGTTTTTGGCGTCGGAAACAGGCACCAGATTTTCCGATTCCGATATCCCAAAATGTATCAATTTTTGTTATTACTGATTCCGATTAATCGTCCAAACACAGACACACACACACACACACACACACACACACACACACACACACACACACACACACACACACACACACACATATATATATATATATATATACATATATATATATATATATATGAAATAAGAATAATAGAAGAGTTTACCAAAATGATCCAGGATGGTAAAACTAAAGTATATAATAAATATTAAAGAATTAATATTTATAAAGTAATCTCAACAAGATGTAAAAGCTCGATAAAACCAAATAGGAGATAGAGCTTATAATAAAGTATGTTTTTAACTCTTTTTCAAAGTGTTTCCTTTTTAAAATTAAATATGTTTTTAACTCCTTTTCAAAGTGCGTTTTAACATGTTTTATACTCGATTTGTTCATATATATATATATACATATATATATATGTATATATATATATATATATATATATATATATATATATATATATATATATATAGTAAGTTATAAAATATATATGGCGATTAAGCTACACTGAATATTCCGCGTTTCATCCACTCTAGGACTCTTCAAGCATTATACCTGTTTCCATTCTTTGGAGGCCAGGAGCGAACGCAGACCCCACAAGTTTATTATACCTTCCCTATTTAAGTTAAAACATACTTATCAAAGTATTATTATGTACACCTATATCAAAAACACTTGTAAACTTTTTTTTTTAATTTTTAAATTTTTTATTTCCATATTTTGTGGACCAGGCGCGTACGCAGACCGCACAATTTTAATGAATCATCATTATGCCAGATCAAACATACCCATTCCTGTGTCTCGATACATCTTCCATCATTATATGTGATCATTTTTCTATAATAGTCAACCATATAGGACGTTTGGTTTTATATTATATATATATATAAAAGCTAAACGTCTGTGTGTATGTCTGGTCACGAATAGGCTCCTATATGTGTTTTTGATATTCATGTTGCTAATAATGATTGTATTATGTTACATGTTATAGACAAGCTCTGCTCGAGCACGCTTTAATAAACACAAGGGTTTCAGTGAATCTACATCAAGAAAACTAGACATCCAATATCTATCTATCTATCTATCTATCTATCTATCTATCTATCTATCTATCTATCTATCTCTCCCTCCCTCACCCCCCTCTCTCTCTATACATCCGTTTATAAAATTTTCTAATCATTTTTGTTTCATGAGGCATCCGGTAGGATGCAATTATCCACCAGTTATTTCATACATTCTGATCGTCCCTTTGGATTTGATTGTTTGTATCTCTGTTATACTTGACTACCTCTGTACATCTTCAAGTTTATATATATATATATATATATATATATATATATATATATATATATATATATATATATATATACTAGCAAGCCGCCCAGTATTGCCCAGTCGTAAAATATGCATTAAATATATTTTAATTAATACAAACTTCGTATTTATCATTCAATTATATTAGACGTAATATATAATAATGATTTAAAAAGTGAAAAAAAAGTGACTCGTGCGCCATCACCGAGAATCGAAACCAAAACGTTTAGCTTACGATTTACTTTTTTCCTTCGACGGCAATGCATAAGCTATGAAGACATGTGTGCTGCAAGGCGACAAATTAAAACATGAACCAATAGCTATTACGCTACGCATGCATATTCGTAATGCTGTCGTTCGACTTTCACCTGGCAAATTGCATTTCTTTAATTTTCACACTTTGTATCGATTTTCACCGATTAAAACTTAAATATAAAGTTTTAGTTTTCCCGTTTTTTCTCTTAATCACTTTGGCTGTTCTCGACACTAAAGACCGGCTACCAAATCCATTAGGTTTGGTTAAAGCCTGAGAAAAGCTGTTCTCGATTTTTCCATTTTGCTTTTTTTGCCGCCGCCTGCTGAGGCCATTAAGTATTTTTTATCTTTCTATTTTTTGCAGGTCTGTCTCTCGCCCTGGGCTCGACTTAAATAGCTAGCCGGACTGCGTCTGAGGTGGCTATAGTAAAATCTAACAGAATCCACAGCCAGTTCAAATCGGCGGGCCTACGAGAATGCAGAGAGGGAGGGTAGCTGGTCCAGGCTCCAGTGCAGAAATGCCTAGCCTGAGGTCCAGTTCCTAGAAGAGGCTTCAGCCTAATTTGGGGTGGGGGCGGGATCAGGCCCCCAATAATGTCCCACCATCACAACTATGCGGAACAGTGTCTAGCGTGGGTTCTGCCACCCGTGTCCCTGACATGGACGTCGGTTCAGATCCAGAATTCAGACTAGGAACCTCTGCCGATGCCCCCCCGCACCATAGTTCGTCGCATTAGGTGGCGACTCCTGAACTCTCGACCATGCTGTCTCTAGCAGAGAAAGGTTTAGGCCCGCTGTGAGAGGTGATCAGGTTCGGTGGAATCGGCAGAAGAAGAGGGTTTCAACTATCAGCCCTCCTGTCCATAGAGGGACACGACTTCTGGGAGCAGGGTTAAAACCATGCACTTCTGTCGATTTTGCAACTTTAAGAACCATCAACCCAGATCAGGCATCACAGCACGAGGTGCCGTGCGACCGGGAACAGGCTTAGATTTACTGTCTTTGATGGACTTCGACCTGAGCCTGACGCTGAAAGAAGGCCTGCGTTGCAGCAACGGCAGCAGCCAAAGTGAGGACGCGAACCAGTCGCAAAGAAGGGTTGGCGAAGAAAGGAAGTCTCATCCAAACAGTAAATCTAAAGCCTGCTCCTGGTCGCACGACACCGCGCGCTGTGATGCTTGATCTGGGTCAGTGGTTCTAAAAGTTGCGAAATCGACAGAAGTGAATGGTTTTAATTCCGGGGCGGTTATCGGGAATAGATGATGGGTAAACGCCAAATCTAGCATTAGAGACTTCTCTGTCAAATATGGCCAACGCCTCATCCTAGATAGGGCCAAGGCAGAGAAGCGTTTAGAGGATAGGCTGTTCCAGGAAGTGGCAGAGGTGGATTCTCTAGAGATTGGCCTAGCTAAAGGGGACCTGAGTCGTTTGGCTAGCTAGCGATATAAAGGCCAAGTAGTTAGGGCTAGGATGCACTTCGAAGATCGTTTCGTGCAATTGCCCAGACTCAACGTCCAGGAGTTTGGCAACTCTTTGGCTGGCTCGCTCCGCCTAAAGATGGCTTGAGCGGCTAGTTGTGATGGTCGGGTTGTAATGTGTGAGGTAGATGCTGCTATAAAGCAGATTGCCTACAACAGGTCACCAGGACGTGATGAGCTGCCCTACGAGACTTACTTGAGGCTGTCGCACATATTTGTTCCGTTTCTGACGGGTGTGTTTAACCACTGGTTTGACGGGATCTATCCCATGTTAGGTTACCAAAGGCGTGGTCACACTTCTTAAGAAGAAGGACACGCATGTTGAAGGGTTGGATGATTTTAGGCCCATGACATTATTGAATACGGATTTGAAAATCCTGGCCCGAGTTCTTGTGAATCGTTTGCAGGTTTTTGTCGCTGACTTAAACTACGCTGTAAAAGGGAAATCGATTCAAAACAATTTGCATTTGATTCGCACGCTCCTGGAAAACTTAAAAGATGACACTGAAGCCGCGCTGATCAATTTGTATCAGTCCAAAGCGTTCGATAGGGTGGATCATCGTTTCCTAATGTCTGTTTTAGAGACTGCCAGATTTAAGTCCGACTTTTGCCAATGGATCTCCATTTTGTATGCTCGGCTGACGGCAGTTGTGCAAGTCAACGGGGTGCGGTCGGAGCCGTTCGAGGTTTCCCGGTTGGTGCGATAGAGGTCTCGTTGTCGCCCCTACTTTACATCCTTTCGTTAGAACCATTCTTAAAGAGCTTGAGGACCCAGGCGACCGGACTGGCACTACGTGGTATTGCTCTTCCTGGTGTTGTGCGAGCCAAGGTTACCACGTTTTCCAATAATGTCACCGTATGTGTGTCAAGCTTTCATGACATTATCGCGGTGATAAGAGCTCTCAAACGTAATGAAGAAGTTACAGGGGTCGTTGTCAACTTCAGCAAATCCATAGGTCTGAGGTTGGCCGCCTGGCAGGGATTACTTGCACTGCCTGGTACATTTGACTGGACGGATAGTCCGGTCCATATTCTTGGCGTCTGGTTTAGACCGGACCTTCAGCTTGAGAAAAAATTGGTCGGAGGTACAGACAAAGGTCAAAGCGTCTGTGAGGGTGGGGTTCGAAGAGGATTGTCCCTTAAAGAAAGAGGCGTGTGCTACTTATGTCTTTCCACTCATCATTTATCGGCTGACTGTACTTCCCCGTCCTGCGGGCCACATGGCGTTGTTAAAGTGTGTGCTCTTTTCCCTGCAATGGAACGAGCAACGGTCGATTGTCCGTAGACAGGTTTGTACTCAACGTCTGGCTGGTTATAAAAATTCCAAAAGGTTGCCATTCCTGTGTAGAACACCGATGGAGAAGTCTGCGTAAGGCCCTGTGGTTGGTGAAGCTTTTCCCAATATCATCCCCGATCACTCGAATGCCGGAGGAGACCATGAGAGCAATCGCAGTCCTTCAACGAATGCCCAGATGCACAGTGTTGTCAGGGTCCAAGTGACTTGGCACGGTCTAGAAGGGCATTTTATCGGGAATTAGTGGCGGGGACCACTTCGGACTCACTAGGGAGCGGATGCAGCTCACAGAGGGAGAATCTATGGAATTGGGCGCCAGGTTCAGGCTATCTTAACAACTCCGAATCTTCCCTGACCTGACGATTGGTTAGAAACGCTTTACCTCTCAATTATTTGCGCCAAGCTCCGTGAATTCGGGGGGTGGGGAATGAGGTCATGGCTCACCTCGTTCCCCATCAAGTGATGATCCTGTATTTAGCATCCGCATTCTACAACGCAGATCCTTTGTTCCTAGCGACTTTAGCCGTAGCTAGACTAGTAGTGTGGACTTCACGCTTAGAGATAGGGAGCCGCCCTCTTATCGACATTTGATTTTGCATTTCAAACATCAACTTAAAATCGAAATCAGATGCGATAGAAGGAGGTTATCTTGCTCACAGTTTAGCAGGAGATAAATACACGCCGCTAGTTTATGTGCATTTGTGTGAGAAGGCTTGAGTACGTGTTCACTGTATAGACTTGGTACACGCCGACCGGAAAAGCAAGCTCCAGTCCATTTAGACGATTCCGCAGTGGATCAGTTCCTTAGCTTGTTGGTACAAATGAGTTCCATGCCCCAATCTTTATTTTAGGTGTTAGAATACCCCCAAAGAAGCCCAGTCCCAATGAATTGATTTTAGATCCCAACCCGGCCTTATGTTACATTTCTTGGGGGTCACCGAACATCCTATTGTTCCCCATCCTATTTCTTGGGGGTCACCGAACATCCTATTGTTCCCCATCCTATTTCTTGGGGGTCACCGAACATCCTATTGTGCCCCATCCTATTTCTTGGGGGTCACCGAACATCCTATTGTGCCCCATCCTGTTTCTTGGGAGTCACCGAACATCCTATTGTTCCCCATCCTATTGTTTTTCCCGTAGTTTGTGCCCATCCCCTCATAGGAAGTGTTCTCTTGTTTTTGTCGTATACCATAGAACAGGAAGTATTTCAAAATAATAATGGGTTCTCACTTATACCAACATTTTATTTAGTTTCATTATTTTTCATTATTGTTATTTTTCATTTTTCTGTGTGTGGGGGGGGTGTTTTAAGTCTCTCATTACCCCCGCCCATCACCTGAATACATCATACGCATCACCTTTTCATCCATCATATATTATACGCATCACCTTTCATACCTCATTGTGATGATGTAAATAAAAAATAAATAAAAAGAATATTATTGTAACAAAAAAACAAACAAAAAAAAACAATTGTAAATATCGTTCACCATAGAGTGAATACGGTATTGAGGTGACTACAACTAGTTATCTGGACGACTCCCGACCCTCTTTTTATCCCATACACATTTTGGCCTCATGCCAAATTTAAAAAGAACCTTTCTTGCACAGTTTTATATTATTTTTTTTTAAAGAATTTTGTAAAATTTGATGGGCTTTTTTTTTTGACTAAATAATGATATAAAAAGAAAAAAAAAGCCTTTTTTTTTCGGTCTTGGCCTTCGGACCAAGATATTAATATTGTTATCTTTTTTGTATTTTTTGGTATAAATAAAAAATGTTTAAAAATTGGGTTTAAGTAGGAACAACCCCCTCCCACCACACACACATAAATACAAATTTAAAAGAGTAACCATGATAAAAGATGCTGACCGAGAGAGAAACCTTCTAAAATGTCTAATAGAGTCGAGATGGATAAACCAACCTCACCATCCACCCTTCTTTTTTAGTTGGCCTTATGCCTAAATTTTTTGTTCATTTTCTCAATTGTATTTTTTCCTGTGAATAAAAAAAAATTAATATCTCAAAGCGTAGTACCTGTTCTGAGGCTTCAATTAAGTTAATTGGCCCTTGGTTAATGTAGGGGAACCCCTTCATACTGAGACAGTTACTATTTTGGGGGTGATACTGCCAGAGTGTCCCCCTTTTTATCCTTATTTTAGGGGAGCTGGCTTCCCCCTCACATTAAAAACGACCTTGTGTCATATTTGCTGTCGTGGGGAAGCAAATAAATACCTTAATAGGAAAAAAAGTTCTTGGCCTTTTGGCTGGCATCAAAGTGTAGTATATGTTCTGGTGTTTTAGTTAAGTTAATGGAAGGGAAACCCTCTCTACTAAGACACTTATTATTTTTGGCTACTGCTAGAGTGCTCCTTTTGCCCTTTCTTTTGGGAGCTAGCCCCCCCCCCTAAAAACAATCTTGTGTCACATTTTACTTTTGTGGGGAAGCAAATAAATACAAATAATAATAATAGAAAAAGGTTTTTTAATATGAATATGAATACACAAAATCAAATTTATAGGAATATATATATATATATATATATATATATATATATATATATATAAGTGAGAATGTGTGTGTGTGTGTGTGTGTGTGTGTACGAGCATACTTCTCAACCTACATACTCAACGAATTTATTATTTAGTGTATAGAGAATTCAAGAAATCAGGCGTGTGAGTCTCTACCATGTTAAAAAATTACGCCTGAAAGTATCCTGTACCTCTACAAGGCCACTATTTATCCATGTATGGAGTATTATTGTCACATTTGGGCTGGTGCATCTGCTACTAGTCTCTCACCCCTGGACAGGGTTCAAAAGAGAGTCACCAACCTGATAGGGCCTGAACTGTCATCTAAGCTTCAACTGCTGTCCCATCGACGAAATGTTGCATCCTTCTACCTGTTTTACAAGTATTTTAATGGTGGATGGTTCAACAAACTACAAGCCCTTGTACTCCCTCGACGTAAATACTCCCGACAAACCCGACAAGCAGCAAAGTTCCACCCCTACCTAGTAGAAATCCTCAGATGCCTGAAAGCCTTCTACTCTAGTAGTTTCTTCCACATCACTTCTAGAATTTTGAATTCCCTTCCGGGTTCCTTCTTCCCCAACTGTACTGACATGCAGAAGTTCAAATGTAATGCAAACAGAAATCTTGCTGCTTAACTTCCTACATAGTATCCCTGCAACTTATGTCCCTGATAGTAGCCCATTACATCAAGTGGCATATGTATTCATTTTCTGCGTGTTGACGTGTAGGAATACAAAAAGTCTTTCGAAAAACAAGACTGTTTTGATCTTCTTCAGTGTGAAACATATATATATATATATATATATATATATATATATATATATATATATATATATATATATATATATATATATATATTACATTTGTAGTCATCGACGTAGAGTTCTGTTTCGTTGCATTACAACTCATAAGTGCCACTGGACTAGCATCTCTCCCAAGCCGAGGATTGAACCTAGAACCACGCGTTGACAGTCAGCAGTTCTACTGATCGACTCACGGGAGCGGCGCCCGTAAATTTTCTCGCCAAATGTCTATTTAAACAAACATTTGTCTACCACTTTTACAGTGCTCAAAACCGATTATTTATAAACAAACAAACATAATATTATAAAAAACAAAAAACAAACACTTAACTACACCTAGGTTTAAAAATAGGTCAGATCACTAGATATCTACGCTCCCCGCTAAAATAGCACACACAAAGGAAGGGCTGAACCGGAAGTAAACTTTGTCCTGTTGGTGACTGCTCATTGGCTGACTAGGAAGGGTGCGGTGGAAACTAGAAAGCTGATTGGCTAACTAAAAATTCAATAGACAGTGCATATACGAGACAACCACAACTCTTCACATAAGCCTGGTAAATCCCATCGTGGATGAAACGCGAAATATTCTGTGTAGCATAATTGCCATATATATTTTATAACTATATATATATATATATATATATATATATATATATATATATATATATATATATATATATATATGTGTGTGTGTGTGTGTGTGTGTGTGTGGATTAAAAACATTATATTTTAAAAATTATATTTTAAAAACAAATATTTTCAAAATAATTATATTTTATAAACAAGTATATTTTAAAAACAATATATACATATATATATATAAAGAGAGAGAGAGAGAAAGAAAGAGAGAGAGAGAGGGAGAGAGAGAAATAGAGGAATAAATAGGGAGAGAAATAGATACTAGTGTTCTCACTCTGTTTAAAACTGACAAAAACATTATGCTTCGTCGGTGTTTTCACGCGATATTTGTGATAATAGATCACTGAAATATCTACAGTAAAACATAATTACGTCAGTAATTAAAATTTCACAAATAAATGTCTATTATTATTATTATTATTATTATTATCATTATTATTATTATTATTATTATTATTATTATTATATAATTCTAATGACCTAAAATAAAAGAACAACACGCACAATTGGCATTTTATCTCTTCTCTTCTTCTCTTCTTCTATCTATTCTATCTATTCTATCTATCTATCTTCTTTCTCTTCTTCTCTATATAAATAAAATGAACTCATTTTTTCCCGTCTGATTTTGACATTAATAGGATTAAAAATCAAGATATTTCATGCAAATATAATATGCACAAACGGCAGAACAATAGCTGAGGTGTGTTATAGGCTTATTATTTCTCAAATTCCTCGATAATCTTAGATTTCTATACTTTTTCTGCTGAGAACTCACGGCCAAAATCGGTTAAGATCAATGGAAGTGGTAAAATATTTTCTCTCTAATAAATTCCTCCCCCCCCTGCCACCACTTAACACCGTTTGGGGATCGTTCACAAGGAACAGTTGAGAAGAGAACACCGGTTTGGCTTCGTAGTTCTTTCATGTGAAGTTATTTAAAATCACTGAACTAAGCTGCAGTGCTCTGTGGCGTAGTGGTTAGCGTGCTGGACAATTCACATTATATTTTCACGTTCGCGCCGACCTACCGTTTTTTTTTTCCCTAAACAACTGGAATGGACTTTTCTTGGTGGCCGAACTGTTAACGTTGCAGATGTTTTTTTTTTTTGTTTTTTTTTCACACTTTATTTTCCTACTTTTACTCATGACTCCGGGTTTGATCCTTCCTACTTACCTACCATAACATTTTTTAAAACTCCCCCCCGTCCCGGAAACAAACACTCGGGCAACGCCGGGTACCCCCGCTAGTTATAGATTAAAGCATTAGCTTTTCGAATTCATTTCTGGCGGAATTTAAAGTCTGAGATAATTATCTGACTTGCAATTTTCTGTCTCGTTTTCTCACACCACTTGAAATGATTTTCATCCGGTAGCTTAAAAAAGTACGTGTTTTACTTACTAACTTTTGCATAGGGGATAGCAGTACACAGACACACACTAACATTCACATGTACATTTATATATTTATTATATATTTATATTATAAATATTATATATTATATATTTATATTATATAATATTTATATGATATTTATTATAATATTATAATATTAAATAATATAATAATAAAATATAATAATTAATAATAAATAAATGTAATTAAAATATAATAATATTTCAATTAAAATATAATAATTTAATAAAATATAATAATTAAATTTATAATAATATTTATTATAATATTATATAATATTTATATAATATTTATATATATTTATATTATATAATATTTATATTATAAATATTATATATTATATATTTATTTATATATTTCACATGTACATTTATACACAAATAAATACATATCGTCCTTTCTTATTGAATCGATAACCTATTTCATTGTATCACAGTTTTTCAGGCCGGATAGACTCACGGATGATTCAGATACAGCTCAAACCGCGATCATGTTGTTAAATTTGCGATCATTGACTACGGATGATCAAAGTTTTACATACTCATACCTATATATAAATAATAGAAAATCTATTGTTCAATATTAAGCAGTGTTGATATTAGAATACAAGCTTCAAAATTTAACGGTTTAGAAACTAACAAGTATAGAATGTTTTTCAATAAATAAGCATTTATTTAGTAAAATTTAATTCGATACTGCGATTCATAACAGCATTTTAATCATGAAAATCCATTTCCCCCCTTTTTTTACACGTGCCATGGCGATGGTAATGCTTGGCACGTCTTCCTTCTGATGTTGATTAAGTAAAATGCTTAGATGGATGTCCGGTACAGTATGAGGCGCCGGTCGAGCGCCTATGTGTTAAATAATAGAAAATCCAATGTTTATAGTAAACACTAGCTGCGGGGGCACCCGGATTTGCCCGGTCGTAAAATATGCTTAAATATGATATTTTAATTTATCCAGATTTCGTATATATTATTATAAAGTCGTGAGTTAAAAAAAAAAAAAATAATAGTTGTTAGGTACCATAACTTAGAATCGAAACCGAAACATTAGAACCCGATGTACCAACGTGACACGCATGCAACCCGATTAAAATTCACTAGCGGCTTTGCCCGAGCGTAAAATACGCTTAAATATAATATTTTAATTTGTACAGATTTCGTATATATTATTATAGAGTCGTGAGTTCAAAAGTAAAAAATATTTGGGTGTCATCAGTTAGAATCGAAATCGAAACTGTAGCATTCAAAGCTGGTGACGTTCCCACTGTACCAACACGACACCGAAATGGACTGATTAAAAATTAAAATCTTAAAAAATAAACTAAAATGAATGTTTTAACGATTTTTTCAATTTTGATTCATTTTTGACACCTTAAAAACTATTTTAACCGGCTAAAGACCTATAAAAGAACGTCTGTAAAAAAAAACACATTCATTTGCAGCCTTTAGCGCTGCTTTGCGACTCTTAGTTTCGGGAAATATGAAGTTTGAAAATATGGAGACAAACAGATTTTTATACATTAGATTACATTATTTAACACATACATAAGTAATCATATATATATATATGATTTTCAGAATGTGAGAGATTGTATAATAAATTCCACAGCCAAACAACGTCGCAGCCCACAAGAGCCATGACAGTCAACGAACCGGAAGTCCAAGACTCGAGTTTCGCCCTCATTTGGGCTCATCAGTTAGACACATCCGAGCTCAGGGTTCGAAACCCGACCCGCTTGCATACGAGGCAAGCACTCTACCAACTGAGCAAACGCCCCGCACGCAAGAATTTCTATTAACCAACACAGATAAAGCAAACCGCGACGAAATCCGACTGTGTTGTGTTGGTTAATAGAAATTCTTGTGTGCGGGGCGTTTGCTCAGTTGGTAGAGTGCTTGCCTCGTATGCAAGAGGCTCGAGTTTCGACCCCTGAGCTCGGATGTGTCTAACTGATGAGCCCAAATGAGGGCGAAACTCGAGTCTTGGACTTCCGGTTCGTTGACTTTCATGGCTCTTGTGGGCTGCGACGTTGTTTGGCTGTGGAATTTATTATATATATATATATATATATATATACCGACGCCTCATACTTTATCGAACATCTAAACCTTATACTTCACCAACATTTTAAGACGTGCCAAGCATTACCATCGCCATAGCACGTAAAAAAAAAATAATGGATTTTCCTGATAAAGATCTTGTTATGTATCGAAATATCAAATTTAAATTCAATAAATAGATACGTTTGTTTATTAAAAAAGATTCTGCACTTGTTTGGTCTTTAAACCGTTAAATGTTGACTTTTGTATACATGTACAGTAGAATCCCGAGTACGGTGACCCTAGGATACGTTTTTTTCCAGGTTACAAAGTGGAATACGACATTTCTCTGGTTACGGTATTTTCCCCGCCTTACGGTGTTATTTAAAATGTTATTTGGTTATATACATGTGTATTATATACTGTACTATATTTTATTATTACTTTTTTAATATGCACTGTATAAAATTTTGTTTATACCCCGCCATACGGCAATTTCACCTTACGATCCCAACTATGCAACGGATTAATGCCGTATCTCGGGGTTCTACTGTATATGTTTTATATACCCATTTTCAACTGCCTATAGTGCACTATTCTTTAATGCAGACCCATGCATTGTTGCAAGCAGTAGTTCTTTCCTTTCGTATGCTTTTATTTCAATGTGCAGATTTGGGCATTTGAACTATTTTTATATCAGTTCATAACGAGCTGCATGTTTATGTCATAAGAAAAGACTGGTCGATAAATCGATATTCTATTGATAGCAATAGATAATAGCCTTTATCCCCAAACAATCGCATGTGTGTGTAATTTGCGTACACATAGGCAATGCGTATGTTAATGGACTATTAATACATGCGAGAAAGAATACTTCGATTTTTATTAGCGATCAATAAAATTGAATTAACGTACAATTTTTGTCTGAAAAATAACGGGACTGATGCAAAAAAAAAAATTGCGTTTTTTTGTTTTGCAGCAAACTATTTTTTTTAGTTTTCTTGATTTTTAGGTAAAAATTCATTATTCGTCAGGATGCAGCAGAAATACCTCCCACATTTTACACTTTTAACTATATATTGCTAATGAACTTACGCAAGTGCCAATGATGTTTTCATTTGCCATTATTCTACTAGTACGCTCATCAAGCAATATGGTTTGAATATATATATATATATATATATATATATATATATATATATATATATATATATATATACCGCTCCCCATTAAAGGGGGTACCAGATTGGTCAATGGGAAAATTATTCCCAACAAGCATTTAGGTAAAAATGTATTTTCGTATAAATACTTGAATTAATTCAAGAAAGTATTGCTAACAAAACCAAATAAAAACATTTACGTAAAAGTGATACATTTTGTAATCCGGCGAGGTTAGCCGCGTGGTAGAGGTTTAGCCTTCTTATCACGAGGTGCCGATTTCGAATCTGGCTAGATTCAGCCACTCTGATGAGTCGTGGACGACGAAACACGTATCAGTGGATAATTATATTTAAAAAAAATAATATATATGCCGCTCCCCATTAAAGGGGATACCAGATTGGTCAATGGGAAAATTATTCCCAACAAACATTTAGGTAAAAATGCACTTTCGTATAAATACTTGAATTCATTCAAGAAAGTATCGCTAACAAAATCATATATATATCGTCCTTTTAGTGTAGAAATATTTTTGAAGAATGGTGAATTTGTAACTGCAACAAAGAGAGCTTTCCGGGATCATTACAGTTTAGGACGGCATGATGCTGTTCCAGATAGAAAATCTATACAGCTATGGGTTGCAAGTTTCAGAGCTAAAAGTTCGGCACTTAAAAGAAGGCCGCCTGGAAGTCTGCGAATCGCTAGAAGATCAGACAGTATTCAAGCTGTGATACTTTCTGTTATTCAGTCTTTTACACGTTCAGCTCGCAAACATGCTTTGGTTTGAGATTGTCTAATCGAACAGTCAGAAGAATTCTTCAGAATGATCTGCAGTTCCATCCATACAAATTAATGACCAAGCATAAAATGCACGGGCGCGACTGGGAAAATCGCATATGAAAATGCGAAAAAATTCAAAAAATATATTAATACATTATGCATTTAACTATGATTTACACAAAACTTTAATCTACTTTTTTTTTCTAGAAAAAAAAATTCTTTTTCTGTTACAAACAAAGTCTGTCGAAAAAAATTGTCCCTTTTCTTTTTCAAAAACAAAACAATTAAAACACACGATAAGCTGAAAAGTTCAACTATGAACAGAAAAATGTCTTTTTCACAAAAGTCTAAAAGTTGTGAAAAAATTCTTGTTTGATTGATAAATGAAAACAATTCGTCCAGACAGACACTCTGATACGAATTTAAAACAATGGCCCAAATTTTCTTAGTGTGTGTGTGTGTGTGTGTGTGTGTGTGTGTGTGTGTGTGTGTGTGTGTGTGTGTGTGTGTATCTTTTAAAAACAAAACAATTTACAACTGAATGTGGTTCTGGATATGACCTTAAACTATATCCAGTGGTGAGGCCCCAGCTTGCGGAGTTTGGGAGTGTGGAGCCACTCTTTAATTGCCATTGCTCCCAGGTCCACTCTGACCCGGAGTGGTAGTACCTGTTAGGGTCCCAACTATGGGTTAAATAGAAACCGACTTGAAAACAACAAATATATTCTATTAAAATATTTTTCTTCAAAATCTTTGGATTCGGCATCAAATAACCTGAAAAGGGTTGATATACCGTAAAACAAAAACAACCAACCAACCAACCAACAACTGAATGTCGGTCTATTTCAATTGATTTCTACGCTAAAGGTATTTACGATCAGTGTGTGTTTTGTTTTTATTTTCACACTGTTCATCAATTTTTTTTCTTAACTTTCTACTTATGTGTGTGCGTGTATATCTTTTAACATAAACAATTAATTTATGAATGAATTACGCATGAAAGCTTATTTTTTTTTACAACTGTTCCTTATATTGTTTTCTCATTCATTACGACTATTTTTTTTTACTTTTGCGGCATATCGACACATTTTTTTTCTTGTGAGAGTGTGTAGTTTTTTTTTCATTGTGTATGTGTGCATTTCGTCTAGCTTTCTTTCTTTTTCTCTGTGCGTATGTGTGTGTTTCTCTTCTCTTTTATTCTTAATTATTTTTTTATTTCGTCTAGCACATTTATCTTGTTTTTTTTATTCATTGGATCCTTATGTTGTGTTTCGTGGTAACCAAGATTCCTTTTTTTTCTGCAAGAAAAAAAAAACTGGTCACGGGCATCAAATTTAGATATATATGTTGCATATGGACCATATTAGATATATATATATATATATATATATATATATATATATATATATAGTGAGAGAGAGAGAGAGAGAGAGAGAGAGAGAGAGAGAGAGAGAGAGACGGATGGGAACATTCATATTGATAAGGGGAGGAAGAGAGACAGGAAAACGATATTTATACATTTTACAGTTCTTTAACACCGGAGGATGTTCATTCTTTTGACATATAGTTAGAGAGAAACGTTATCCGTTCTTATGATACAAAGAAGAAGGGGTACATTACCCGATGGAGAGGGGGACACATTTCTTGAATGGTTTATACACAAAGTTCATTATAACGATGAGTTGACACAATGTTCATATAAAGGATGTTTCACATGAGCTTTAATTGTTGAAGAATGACACAACACGAAGATGCAGTTACAAAATATGATGAGTTCTTTTATTACATTCGGCCGGTTGCAATTATGATGACATACAGGAATTCAAAAGTCGACTGCATGATTAAAACTTTCTAACCCTTCGCTTCCAAAGGGGGACCCTCTTCTGACCAATGTCAGCTCTGTCTCCCGTCTGTCCAACTCTCTACCCGTCTGTATAATTCTAGCTCCTATATTGAGAATTCATTTCTGCCATGACATCATACGCATGTCCAAAACATACAGGACCTCATGGGGAACTCACGTGGCCTAAACATACTTTGTTTGGCACGTTTCCAAATCACTTTTGCAGACAATGAATTTTCTTTAACCTATTTTTCGACCTAACTTATTTTTCAACATTTGCTATTGCTAGTTCTTCTAACCGACCTTATTTTAATTCAATTTTCATAAAAAAATTGAATAATTAAATTCCTTTTCAAAGAACATATCTAAACTATTTTATGTGAAAACTGAACAATGCGAAAATTCCATTTCTGACCCTATTCCTTAACCTTGCTTACGAGGTTCGAATCTCGGTCTATCTAATCAAATTTTTACTTATCTAATGTTTTTCTTACTTACAAGAAAAGGGAGACATTTTTTGTAACACTTCTTTAGATGTATCCTTGTGAACTGGATAATCTTTCTGTCAAACTCGGTAATCTTTTTGTGGAACTCGGTAATCTTTCTGTCAAACTCGGTAATCTTTCTGTCGAAATCGGTCATCTTTCTGTCAAACTCGGTAATCTTTCTGTCGAAATCGGTTATCTTTCTGTCGAAATCGGTCATCTTTCTGTCGAAATCGGTTATCTTTCTGTCAAACTCGGTAATCTTTCTGTCGAAATCGGTCATCTTTCTGTCGAAATTGGTCATCTTTCTGTCGAAATCGGTCATCTTTCTGTCAAACTCGGTAATCTTTCTGTCGAAATCGGCCATTTTTCTGTCGAACTCGGTAATCTTTCTGTCAAAATCTGTCATCTTTCTGTCAAACTCGGTAATCATTCTGTCAAGCTCGATAATCTTCCTGTTGAACTCGGGAATCTGCACAGAATTGCGAACAAAACCTTTTATTTAACACACGAGGGTGTTCTCTCGTTCCATCAGCCGTGACTACGTAGATATCTTCAAGGACCTATGACGTTGTGATGAGTACTTGCGACGAGTATCTGGTAAAATTCAGTTGTCAGTTACACTCTATCCAGACATGACTGGCAAAACGAGAACAAGCATTGATTAAAATGGGGCTCTGTTCGAAATTCTCTGCAGATTACAGAATTGATAGAAAAAAAAATTCTGGAGGGTTAGACGACTAAAAGAAGCTGCATAGAATTTGGCAGCATATGGGAACCTTTAATTGTAGGAGAAAAATTGTACAACCCTTCCTTAAAATTTCAAGGATGAAAGGGAGATAATCCCCTATCGACCTTTATTAGAATTGCCTCTCCTTTTTTAACCAATATTTTTTCAGCACATACGAAACCACGGTGAAAAAAAACCCCAACTCCAAGAATACGAAACATCTACGGAGCCAGTGACTTTTCTCTTTGCTTTTCTTTTCTTTTCAAAAATAACGACTAACATGCCTGACGAAGGTCGAAGGCTACACCGATGGAAACGTTGCACAAATAACACTTCAGATGAGAACAATAGTCAGATCAAAACAAGTAATACAAATGTAATACAATGACATTATACACCTAAAGAAGGTCAGAGATTACATCAACCAAAACGTGCTAAATATAACACTCAAAATGAGAACAAACAATCCGATAAAGTCAAAAAAATTGTGTTATGTTCTTCATTCAGACTACTAATCTCATCTCAGTCGATGTAACCTCCGACCTTCATTAGGCACGTCTTTTCGAATTCAAGAATTCGTAGAAAATTTCTAACAAAACACTTCATTTAATCCACGAAAATAACTTAATCTTGTTCAGTTAATCATGACCAAGTATATATCTTCAGTAATTTATAATTTTATTCTTGGTATCGTACATTGCGCAATGGATAAAAGTGCTTAGTTATAATTAGTGCTAAATGAAAGTTCGATTCTAAACATAGTCGATACTAAAAATACTATAACGAGTTACTTAAAGCGAGACATTTTAGTTCGTTAATTTAGAATGAATGCTGTATACAACTTGATGAATGAGTTTGGTTTGGTTTGGTTTGGTTGTTTTACGGCATATCAACCCTTTTCGGGTCATTTAATGCCGAATCCAGTTATTTTGAAAATAGGAATCATGTTGCATCCAGTTATTTTGTAGAAGCTCTTTGTATCTTCAATCGCTAGTTTGTAGTGTTTAGTTTGGCTGTTTTATAGTGGATTTTATCGTTTTTGTTCTCTGCCCTGCAGAGCATGAATGAGTTTTGTAGGGAGGAAAGGGTTGCAGTATTAATGTTTGGTACATTTTCAGTTAGGAAATCAGTCAGGAAGTAGGAGGGGGAGATAGAAAATGTGAAGGGAAAGTGGGGGGGTTGTTTTTGGTTTTGTAGAACATCAATAAGGTTTGCGGAAAGAACTAGAAAAACAAAAAGCATCAATGCTAGGTGCATTTCGTCTCAGGAAACCAATATCTTCAGACAGCCTGATCTGGTAGCACCAGGATGGCTGAGTATGGCCAAATTTATGTCTTTTTTGTATTAAATATTAATCTCTATAAATCCTAACTGTAAATCGAACATATATCACAATACATAGTTCGCTGCACCTTATCATAACAAAGGTTCACAAAAAATTTCAATCAAATCGAACAAGTAGTTTCCAAGAAAAAGTGAGAGTAAATATTTTATTGTGGTGACTTATACCTATTAATACTTTTTAATCTCTAACTAGTCTTCGAACGGATACCATAACACTTAGTTCCCTGCACTTTGTAAAAATGTTCATACAAAATTTCACCCAGATCGGTCTGATAGTTTCCAAGAAAAAGTGAGAGTAAATGTAGTATTGTGGTGACTTATACCTATTAATCCCTATCAATCACTGACTATGCATCATACGAATACCATAGTAGTTAGCTGCACCTTATTATAACAAAGATCCATTCAAAATTTCAGCCAGATCGGCTCTAAAAATTTCAAGTAGAAGAACAGACAGACAAACCTACGGACCAATATTATATAGATGTCCGCCCGGTTACCCCTTTTGTATAAAGCTAAACTGAATAGTCAACATTTCTCCTTCATATATCTTACATTATGATCGGTTACGCTTAGTTGCTGTGATCAGAATTCAAAATGATTGGTTAATTAGTTTAGGCGGGAATCGTTTACACAAAAATATATTAACATATAAACATATCAAGAGATCACATCCATTTTGCTGAAAAGAATGTGACGTTTGTGTTTTTTTTTTCTTTGGCAATGACTAACGCAGGTTCTAAAAATAAAACGAGATGTAATCTTTTTATGTTTGATGCGGCATTCACGAATTGCAAATGGCGCCCGCTTTTTTTGCATTTCGTGATCAAAACGCAAGAATTTTGATGCGAGTTCTGATTCGGTTGTTTGAAAATAGAAATGAAAAGGAAAGAAACGAAAAAATATTAAGATACGTCCAGTCAATAAGAACGGCTAAACAAAAAATGCGATGTCAAACCTAAGAAACACGAATGCTATTTCACACTCAATCTTGACAGACTAACGAAATTGTAAATTGTCAATGAAAGCGTTTTATGTTAACGGAAATTTTATTTTTAGTCTAATTCTGTCAGACTAACGATATTTTATTAACCCTAATCCTGACAGAGTAATTAAAATACAATGTCAAACCTTATCCTGTCAAAAAAACAGCATGGATATGTCAAGCCTAAGCGTTATAGACCAACGATAATGCAATGTCAAACCTAAGCGTTACAGAGCAACGAAAATGAAATGCTAAACCTGAGCGTTACAGAAAATTCAATGTCAAACCTAAGCGTTACATACCAACAAAAATGCAATGTCAAACCTAAGCGTTACAGACCTACAAAATCTAAATGTGAACAAAGGAAATAGAAGTTTGAGACCTAAGCGCTACAGACCAAGGAAATAAATATGACAAACCAAAGCGTTACAGGCCAACGAACTAGCGATGTCAAAGATAAGCGTTGCTTCACAGAGAAATGTCAATGGCAAACCTAAGCGTTATAGTACAAAATTATTGCCATATCAAAACTAAACGTTACAGACTATAGAAATGTCAATGCCAAACATAATCGTGGCAGACTAAAGAAATAGTAAAATTGTGTGACAAACTATAAAAACTCGTTACAGACCAACGAAATAGCCATGTCACACCTAAGCGTTTTGAACCAGAAGAACAGCAATGGCAGACAAAAGCATTACGGACCAAGGAATAGCAATGTCAAACCTAAGCGTTACAGATGAACGAAATAGATATGTCAAAGTTACATCGCAACGAAATCGCAGTGTAAAGATAAGCGTTACTGACCAACGACAATACTATTTCAAGCTTTATTTTATTCTTATTAACTTTGAGCAAAGCATATTACCATTTAGACGTAAGGGGCTACTATATAGGATCATATTTACAGGGGCACTATGTAGGGAGTGTAGCAGCGAGATGTCTGTTCCCATCACATTTAAATTTGTACATATTAGTACAGTCAGGGACACAGGAGACTGGGATGGAATTCCTAAAGTCTAGCAGTTCGAGGGAAGAAATTATTAGAGCAGAAGACTTTTAAGCATCTAAGGAACAGTGAAGGGGTGGGATTTTGTCGTTTGTCGGGTAAGGCGGAATTATTTAAGTCTACGTGGCACAAGTGTTACGCGTTCGTCAGTGCTTAAAACTTGAAACTAGGAATGTCTATGAACAAATGTGCTTATATTCAACTAACGCATTTCCTAACTTCCGGCGTAGCGCTACCGAAAGTGGTGACATGGAAAACCAGTTCCTTCACTTCTATAGTTATTCAACATTTCTACTGTGAAGCGAATTATTGAAAAGAAAAAGACATTATTGAAAAAGTATACGATAAAAATTAGCAAAATTATACAAATAAAAATAACAATTATTCATTATTTGCACTTTGCATAGCAAAATTTAAACGAATAATTTTTTTTATTTCATTTGAAATTTTATAAGAAACATATGTTTATGAAATGATAAAAATAAAATGTATTTTTTTATTTTAAAAAATAAAAGTTTTTTATTTGAACTTATATAATATATATATATATATATGTTTATGAAAATATAAAAATAACAATTATTCATTATTTGCACTTTGCATAGCAAAATTTAAACGAATAAAAGATTTTATTTCATTTGAAATTTTATCAGAAACATATGTTTATGAAATGATAAAAATAAAAAGTATTTTTTTTAATTTTAAAAAATAAAAGTTTTTTATTTGAAATTTTATAAGAAACATATGTTTATGAAATGATAAAAATAAAATGTATATTTTTTTATTTAAAAAAATAAAAGTTTTTTATTTGAACTTATATAATATATATATGTTTATGAAAATATAAAAATAAAATGATTCAAATCAAAATAATAAATGTAATTATTAGAAATCCAAATAACAAAATTTCAAACAAGATAAAAAGAAACTAATAATACATTAATGAAAACGAATGAACTGATTTGCCTTGTCACTGCTTCCGGTAGCGCTCCGCAGAAAATTAGAAATTACGTTAATTGATTATAACCACACATTTTCTTAAAAAAAAAAATGCTCATCTTAAGAACAAAATACTACGAGGCTGATTCTCAGCTGACTATATCATGGTCGTTTTCAAATACTTACACATTCTAGTTGATCTGTCTTTTTAAATAATTAAATTTTAACCTGTCTCAACCGTTTTTATCAACCATTACGTTGGTCTTTCACTGTTCCTCTGTTGGCTTGGCCTTCGGGACAAGATCAAAGTGTAGCATCTGTTCCGGCAGATACTGCAAGTAAAGACCATACGTGGGGGCAACCCCACATATAAGACCTTGGTCAATGTAGGGTCAACCCTTCATACCAATTGTCACTATCCAGCTCCCTTACTCCCCGGGGAGTTGGCCCCATTTCCCCTTCACTCCTCACTTTAAAAATCGGCCTTGTGCCTAATTTGCTCCGTGGGGGAGCAAATAAATACCTCAAAGTGTAGTATCTGTTCTTCAGATGCTGCACTTCAATTTCTTGTTCTCTGTCAGTGGAGGAGAAATCTTTCACGACTGAGACAAATTTTATTTTTGTTCCTTTTTCTCCACATTAAAAAACGACCCTGGTGTCTAACTCTGTCCTGTGGGGAGGCATTGTAAATTGGACCTCTTAGCCGCGGATGGAATATGAGCCTTCAAATCTAATTAAAAAAAAAACACTACGGCATTAATCCTAATGCGGGTTTAATCAGCTTTCCCCTAAGGAGGAAGTTTCACGGATGTATGAAATTCACAAGCATTCCCTAGCTGTATAGGTTTTAGTTTGTTGACTGAAACATTTTTGGGAGGGGGGAGGGTAAGGTAAAAATGTAACGTAAGATGCGACCGCAGTCAAGATTGAACCCACTACACAAGTTTGTAGTATAATTCAAATCTTGTCCGTAGCTGAATACTTGATGCTTTGCAAGGGCTATCAAGGGTATTTTTTTTTTATCGCGACGCCATCACTAGATGGGTTGCCTACCACGGTTTAAAAGAGGCCCATTTACCCTCGATAGAAGGATAGACCGTGCCCGTTTCCCAACCTGGTATTTTACCTCACGGTACATACATCGCCTCCCCTTCTCAAATGGTCACCTATCTGGTACAGCCTCGGTCTTGCTTTACTTCGGTGATCTGGCGATAGCCGACGTGTCAACGTGATTGCGCCGTATTGGTTAAGGTGGCGATCACAAAATAGAATGTTAGCTGGCTTCAACATCGGAAGCAGGTTGACTTCTCTCCTGACTGAACCTGTATGTTATTCTGTTAGTATTTTCCCCTTCTCTTTCGTTTACAAAAACGTTCGGCTTTTATCTATTTTTAACCGACACAAAGAGGCACGTTGGTTGTCAAATTTATTTTAACGGGCTTCGCTCCCATTGGCTAATCAATTTTTATTTATTTATTTATTTTCTTAATTTTTTTTTTTTGACCGGATGGGTACGTCGAGCCTATGCGTAGTGGCGCGTTTACACACTTTGTCTGTGACAGCCGATGGGTAAACACTCGGTTGGGAGTTTTTGAATCCCCACAGTTGCATGTATATCCTCGTTAGGGAATATACATTACGTAGGGAGTTTTTCAGCAAG
>NC_136516.1:44471823-44501823 GCF_053919585.1 Euprymna scolopes | reverse complement strand
TTGTATATATCTATATATGTTATATTATCTATCTATCTATCTATCTATCTATCTATCTATCTCTTTCTCTCTCTCTCTCTCTCTCTCTCTCTCTCTCTCTCTCTATATATATATATATATATATATATATATATATATACTAGCAGGGACACCCGACATTGCTTGGGATTGAATTTTGAATTTTGATCGACTTCTGGTATCTTGTTCTACAGAAAATATGTTGGAAATTCAGTTCCGTTTGAAATAGTGGGAAGCAATGGACGTTTCTTTGCTATGATTTTATCTAGATGTGCTCTTGCTTTAAATGTTTTAAAATAGGGGGTGGCACGGGTCGGAGCTCGGTCGAGCATCTCTCATAAAAATAACGATACCGTACAAATGAGCTTCAATCATCAGTTGTGCGTAAGAAGCTGACGAGATGAGAAAAGATCGCCCATCACTAGAAGGTTAATTGATTTTAGACTCTTAATACAAGAAAGAGGGCCCCGAGTGACACCTCATCAGATACGACAACGATACTCCATCTTAGGACATATCTGGTAAAGCATTGCGTCACGATGTACTTTCTGGATTCGAAAAATTATCTAACCAGTTTTCAAGCAATCATAGCAACAAATTTAATGTAAATCTTCGATTTTAACTCTAGGGTTAAAGTCAGCCTTAGAAACTTAATTATCACAGTATTCTGTATATAGTTATATCCCTTCATATACCCCCTTTTGACTCTGTCTCTTTGCTCCTTTGTACTTTTGTCTAATATATAAAGTAAGGTATGTCTCTTTCTCGGTTTTTGTTATTGATAGCTTTCTTCTTCATACAAAATATATATTTGACTCTGAGTAGCCTATTCATTTTGTCAATTTCAGTTGAATATTAAAAAAAAACTAAAACTAAAATATAATTCGATTTAATTCTAATTAGAAACTACTTTGACCGGGTTGGAATTACTTTTATATGGACGCTATTTTAAAATAGAAACGTAACTCTTTATTGGTCAATTCAGAATTACTTCCGTTTGTACTTACCTTGAGACTAAAAATAATACTTTTAAGAAGAAAAAAAAAAACGGTACAAATAAATATTTATTCAAAAATTCTTTGGCACGTAATAAAACTATGACACTAAACAAGAATAAAAATAAATCACGGTGTACCTAATAAACAAACTAAATCTGTTTACATTTGTAGTCAGGTAATATGATTGCACTCGCTTATATGGAGCACGTGTGCCTTCGCCATTTATAGCTTGTGTTCTTCCGTTTCATATTCCGTTCTGAATGAGCATTGCGCAAAGACAAGCAATGAAAAGTAATTTGATGAAATGTACATCTGCCGCGTAAACCTGCTGCTCTAATGGACGCCATTTGCAATATTCTATTAGACAAAAATAATAATAATAAAAATCTCTTAAATGTAAAGAAAACCAAACGTATTCACCAGCGAACGCGCAAAACCCAGTAAATTGGAACCAACTTAGAAATTAACAACAACGAAGATTCGTTAGATATATCCATTTGATCTGCGCGTTTTGTACAGGGTTGAACGATAAAAATGTCGCCCTAAAAAACCAACACTACTGCTTTATTTAAAAACTTTTATTGAAAAAAAATCAATTCAGGTAACTCGATTATGTAGTAGAGCTGACATCTATTCAATGTAGCCGCCGTAAGCCGCAATCACCGCCTCGATACGGGTCCGGAACTGGGAGCGTGCCTTTTCCACAAGCGCCGGCGGGAACTCTGCGAATACTCGGCGGATGGCGACGATCAGTCTGGCTTTTGTGTTATGGGAGGTCATGTTGGTGATTTTCTCGCCGTATGACCAAACGGAATTGTTTAGCGGATTCAGGTCGGTGGGTGGGAGAGGCCAGCGAGAAAAGGGCACAAAGTCGTAGCACTCGTTCTTAAGCTAAGCCTGAGTCTTGCTGGACTCATGGTTCAGTTCCACAACTAGGGTCTGCCAGCGGCCACCTGATTGCACTAAGGGATCCTCACACTCTTCAGCATATCCAGGTACATTTTGATGTTGCCGTCTTCGAATATGTGAGGTGGCATGATATGGCCCTCACTTAAGACCTTGCCAAAGAAAATAATCGTGGCTGGAAACTTTGTTTTCATCACCATGGGTACGTCCCTGTTATTCATGGGAATCTAGAGATGCATTTTGAGAGTCCTGGCAATAGTCCTGTTTTCATAACTTGGATCATGAGTTGTGCAGCGGCGCATCTCCGATCTCACTCATTGAACATTATGTTACGTTCAGACATGATAGATGGCTTCTATCGCTCTTGAGATTTGTACACAAGTGGCCAACAAGTAGATGGTATTTTACAACAAAAAAAGGAAAACCGGTTTACATCAAACGGAAATGGAATCATGTCGTCTTTTCTGCAACGACAATTTTATGATTCCACCCTGTAATGGAAATGATCTTTTAACGTCAATCATGGCAGGCGAATAGTAAATAATATTGCGAATCAACATCGGTTGCAGGGGTTAAGCTGGGCGGTGGAAACATGGCACTGTCAGAGTTACCCGAATAATTCCAGAAGGAATCGGCATCAGGAATCATCATACTCCGGTTGTTTATGTCCCTGCAAAACCGCACACCAATTGACTGAAAATGGCACCGTTCCTTCTGCACATTTCCGTTGTGGATTCTCAGCCAAACCATTCCCAGATTTCGCATCGCTCCTTTCGGTGTCGAGGAAGAATTTTACTATCTTTCAAGTCAACATATTGCCGTCCTGTTACAGATTTGCTCGTATATGTCTTGGGGTAATCCGCATATCATATATAAAAAATAAAAGAGTAAAAAAAAAAAAAAGATTAAAATGAAAAAAAGTTTTATAAAAACAAAAACAGATTAATCTACAAAGAAAAGGGAGATAACTATTTCTCAGATTATTTCCCTTAGATCAATATTTCGTATTTTGGTTTATGTTTTTAGATATAAAATGCTTTAGTCAGACATAATTCAAAGAAATCAATTTATATTTAGCAGATATAGGCTTTCGAATTTACAAATATTTTCATGGAATGTGCTCTGATTAACTCGTTGCACGTATTATATACGTTTGAAGCCAAAACAACGCATCATTACAAAATAAACAGATATTTATTTTGTTTGAAATTTATATTGAAATTTATAAATATATTTTGAAGATACACTTCATCATCAGTATGTCTTTTTTTCTTTTTTTTTTGCCATGTTGTTGTCAGAGCATAGACTCAGTAGAAGTCCGCTTGTTGTTTTTTACGGCAATCTTTTCAAATGTCGGAACGGTGCGTTGGTCACGCGGAATTCACGTTAGGGTTTGATAGAGACGCTGGTTAAGTTTGAATAAAATAAATACGCATTAGATACGTTTGAAGACAAAACAACGCATTATTAAAAAATAAAGACATTTATTTTGTTTGAAATATTTTCCTAATATTACGTTATGCTTTGGCTTTCATGTGTATTTGATTTTATACATATTTTTCATGAAATATGTTACGTAAAACTATTGTTTTTAGTCTTACTTTAATTTCTGTTTTATTATTTTCTCTTTGTTTAATAGCATCAGCTCGTTTTGATTTTAACCTTTTTTGTCTTATTCAGCATCTTCCCACTGTTTAAGGCAAACAGCCGGAAGATGCTAACAAAAAGTCGTTTTTAGCGTGGGTCACAGACTTTATTAATAGCAAAACATTAAACCTGTCGAAAAACAAAACAAAACAAAAAATAAACTTGATAAATTGGTACGTAACGAATAGAACATCAACCAAAACTAAAGAATCCCGTGTCTCATCCGCCATGCTCTCCAAACCTATCGCCACTGACTACCACTTTTTCAAACATTTCGACAACTTTCTGCGTGAGAAATGCTTCAAAACCTAAGCGATACCAAAAACGTCTTCGGCGACTTCATTGCCACCAGAATGTAAGATTTTTACGTTACGGGCATGAATACACTTGTTTTGCGTTGGCAAACGTGAGTTAAATCTGATGGCGCTTATTTCGATCAATAAATTTTTGTTTGAGCCAAGACATATTAAAAGTTTCGCGGTTCTCGCGGTTTATAATTTAAACATTATAAACCGCGAGAACTTTCTGGTTAACCTGGTAAGTAAAAGCCGTTCTTAGCTATGAAAAACTATGAAATAATAGTTCACAAGCTGATAATTTAAATGAATCAAATCCACAGACTTTTTTTTTGTGAAAATAGACGCCATCTTGTCACTTTATGACGTCATGTATCTATTTCAGTATCCGTACATCACGAAAATAACAAGTTTGATTAGATGTCGTGCTGGCGTGGTTAGATGAACATTTATAGGCAATAACTTTTTATTAGACAATTATTGCTTAGTAAGCAGGATAGACTGTCAATCATAATTATTGAACACAACTGGCTACAAACAGACCTGGTGTATAAACTTACAGAGATTAAAGCATGTGTATTCATAGATGTACCCACTTGAGACTTGCCACGTTGGCTTCTCAAATTTAACACAAGCCTTCTTTTTTTCTTTTTTTTACATAGTAGTCACGATTTATCAAGGCCCGGAAGCCACTCGGGGATAAGGGTTATTGCGTGTACAGTAATCAATGGGATAGTATCGTAGTAATTGTTAGTATTGGAGATCTGATAAAGTGTCTTACTTAAGGGGGCAGGAATTTGTTTATGTTGGACTTGAAGGGGTAGTCAGGTGGGAAACAGGCAAACTGAAGAGAGTTCCACAGGCGTGCACTTCTAAGAAAGAAGCTTTTTTTCGTCGAATCTACGTTTTGATTTAGGCACAGATAAAGAGTGGAAAAAATTATTGACAGTGGTTTCAGCCAGACAGATGTTTATCGTGAAAGATTGGCGTGGGGGGGACCAGAGATTGGACCTCAGACGCGCACTTGCCATGGAAATAACGATAAAATAAAGACAGGCTCGCAACGTCTCTTCTGTGGGAGAGAGGTTGCAGGGAAGAGAAAAGGGCATCTCACACTAAGCCACGAAGTTTATTTTGTACCCTGTCAAGGCAAGATAGGCTGTTTTTAGCAGCTCCCGCACAGATGTTTGGTTGAATATGTAGCTGTAGTACTGATGTAGCGGTCTTGATTTACGCGTCTTTCTTTTGGTTGTAATAATTTATTAATAAAAACGAAAAACAAATACCTCATTTGTTCTATGATTTATTTTACTTTTTATAGCAGTTTATGGTATCTTTAGATAAACCGCATCATCTCAGTTAAACTAATAGCGTGATGGAAAAGCCTAAAACTGATATCCATCAGACTTGGCACAAAAAGCGAAACTCAATTTCGTTTTTCTATTATATATTTCCTTCTTATGAAATAACTTCCGATATAAGGCATCTATAATACCATCTTTAAACTCTTCCACTAAGCCATGAAGTCTATTTTGTACTCTGTCAAGGCAGGATATTCTGTTCTTAGCAGCTCCTACCCTTTTCTGTGTTTGTTTTTTCTTGTTGTTTTTCTTGCTCTTCGTTTTATCTCACAATTGTTCTTTTTTTCTACTTCTTTTCAACGTTGTTCTTTCAAAAGTAATGCCTCTTGTTTTTATATTCCATCCGACATTGTAGATATTGACGGTATAAGATTCTAAGTAAGCGATTCCTATCATGCACGTGCGTTGCATCATAATTAGGGCTCTGACAACAGAATATTGACTCTCAAGTATATATCTGACATAATAACGTTGACACACCGGTTCCCGTCAGGTCACCGAGGTTAAGCAACGTTGAGACTGGCTAGCACCAGATGGGTGACCACAGGAATTCTAAGCACTGTATGTGCTTTCTGCTTATCTCAGCATTGTTTCCAGTCGTTCTGAACCTCCACTTGCGACTGGTATTCAACAATGTCGACTAAGGAGAGGTGTGGTTGGAGATTGCGCAACTTTTGCCACAAAAATTCCACGCGCAGGCACCCTTGCTGTGGGTATCCATAGTCTGTTAAGGCTAAAGGAAGCCTTTTTATTTATAGATCCGACATAGTAATAGACAGGCAATCAACCGAGAACCACATCAGTCTATATAAAAACATATAAGATATTCACGGATATAAAGTCAAAAGTCAAAACAATGAATATGCTGTTGTCACAGCCCTAGTCATAAGCAGAGATACATCGTTCTTCTTATTACGAAGGGGTTTTCCAAAAGTAAAGCCTTTTATTTTTATTCCATTCAAATGGATCTGAGGAGATTACAAATTCCATTATGATAACCAAACTTGACCTGAAAATTTCATCTCTCTGTTGCAGATATTGACGGTGTGAGACTCTAAGTAAACAACCTCTATCATGGACGTGCGTCATAAGAGATACGTTTTTGAACTTCTGGCAAAAATGAATTAAATTAATGGTGATGACTATGCATAAAAAAACGTCATTCGTTATAGTGGTACTACTTCCGTGTTCGTGTTACGTTGCAGTTACAAACAAACAAAGGAAATAAATAAATAAAAATCTGGGCCGGCATTTTTTCTCTTTAAACAGAAGTTATTATTGCTGTTACCCTCCCGTCTCGACATCACTTAAAAATGTATCTCGCTTCCACAGGTCCATCTAGGCTGATCCACGTATATTACTATTTTCCTTTTTCCTCGTCTCGACCTCGTTCCGGCTACAGACGGCCCATTCCCGTCCTCGACTTTATACGCCAATTTCCTTCGAGCAGCATTTTGCTTCTGCCCGACCACGTGGCGCATTTTTCTCCATTTTCCTATTTTTTCTTCTCGCGCACATTTCTCTTATAATGACTGGTGTGAAGCAAAATTAAAGTTCTTCGATAGGAACTTTAATTTTTTCTTCACGCCAGTCATGGCATTTTTTTTTCTCTCCTCAAAATTTGAAAAGGTCTGGAACCTTTTTTATTTTCATATTTTAATTTTTCTTGCCTGATGCGTGCAGCCGAAACAATAATGTAACTTAACAGAAAGATACGGTAATAAAAAATAAAACGCATATTTGCTCTACAACAGTATTGAGCACTTTCTTCATTTTTTTTATTTTATAAACTTATTTTTTATATAACAAGCCTGAATAAAATTTTATACTGCAAAAGTCAAATATCATGCTTCATTTGTGCTCTAAAGAGAAACATGCATTTCCAACGCGCCTCTGTCAGATAAAAAAAATCAACTCTCGATTTTATATGCCTGGTCTTACTGCTTGTGCGGTAAATATTGCTTGAATTTAAGTTTAATATGAAAAAGTCAAGTATCATGTTAATATTGTGCTTTAAAAAGCAACATTCAATTCGATTGCGCCCCCCCTGCCATATCAAAGAACCTACTGTAGATTTTATATTTTGGGCTTAGGCTCCTGTAGTAATAAAACTTCTCTAATGCACTTGTGATGTTAGGCTGTGTAAGGTGTTAACATTGGTAAGAATCGCCTGTTTCATCGGATTATTTCGATTATCGATATAAATCGAAGATATTCCGATTCAAAACCTATCTACGAATACTGCTAGGAACATAAAGTAGTTTCATGCGAAATTTAATAGAAATTTGCCAGGTCGGTCAGGAGTTCAAAGGAAACCAACGCATTCACACACAGACACACCTAGAAACACACAGATACACATGCCGTTTCTTTATATATATATATATATATATATATATATATATATATATATATATAGGGTAAGAAATGACAAGCTCTACTCCTTATTGTGTTTGTAATGATCTTTTTTAATTGGTTGGGATTACTATATTAATATATAAATATTAATATATACATTAGGTTAAAGTTTACACTTGCTTGTATCGGGTAAACCTTTCATTCCCAATGCATTGATATATATATATATATATATATATATACGTATGTTTAATATACTGAGTTCGTGTAATTCAGTAAATTTTCATATACCAATGAGTTTTAAGCCAAAAAGAGTTGACTTAAGGAGTAAGCTACAAAATTATCATATTTTATAATTGAGCATTAATATACCGTGTAAGCAAAATCAAGACGTCAAAAAGGGTGTTGATGGCAACAAAAGTATATTTCATTTTCCGTTACAATTGTTTCTATGTCCAGTCGAACAATTTCAAACATTATATCGTTTAGAAATTTTTCCAAAACCAGCATTTCTTCAGACTTTATGAATGAATACACTTTTGACAATAGAACATTTTTGAAGAGAAATAAAAAGTGAAAAATTCCCTTAACGGGAAAAGCATGTGAGAAACATTTACCTTTGCTGTAGCTACGGAAAAGCCCATTTAAATATTAATATATCGCCTAATTTTCGTATCCTTATTTAAGAACAGAGCCATGAGAAGTTTTCACACAAAACCCTAAGCTATTTCAAAATTTTTTATATGTCCCATTCGTTGTGTTCTTAAATTAGATCCCGCTGTTTCTTTATTTCCCAATAATTTATTTTTTATAAAAAGAGTTTTTTAATTTTTATTTCTATATTTATAGTATGGCCGTAACAACTTTGCGATAGCGATACGGTTAATTTTAGTTTCGTATTAGTTGCATGTAATGTTTACAGATTATCGTTATTATAGTACTTAGATTAAGACCATTTTAGGTTTACAGTTTAATTGAATATGAGAATAAATAAAAAGGCTGTATTATATAAAACAGTGCACAACATTTCGGGTGAGGTATTCTAATCTATTTATTATTATCTAATGTTTTAAAATTTATTATCATTCTACTTGAATATGTTTTTATATCGTTTCTAAAGACAATTATGAAGGGAGATAATCCAGTTATATTGTTAATTGCTACTAGTTAATTCTGTTGGAAACTGGATCGATTTTTGTTTCCTATAACAGCTAAAGGGAGATAATTAAGACCGTTTGATGGTTTCGGTTCATTGATTACTAGAAGGCGTCTATTATTTAATAATAAATAAATAATAAATAAGGATACGAAAATTAGGCGATATATTAATGTTTAAATGGGCTTTTCCGTAACAACAGCAAAGGTAAATGTTTCTTACGTGCTTTTCCCGTTAAGGGAATTTTTCATTTTTTATTTCTCTTCAAAAATGCTCTATTGTAAAAAGTGTATTTATTCATAAAGTCTGAAGAAATGCTGGTTTTGGAAAAAATTTTCAAACGATATAATGTTTGAAATTGTTCGACTGGACATAGAAACAATTGTAACGTAAAATAAAATACCCTTTTTGAAGTCTTCATTTTGCTATATATATATATATATATATATATATATATATATATATATATATATATATATATATATATATATATACTGTGTGTTCAATTATTAACGAGATAACATTTTTTTACCAGTTTAAGAAACTTACCGGTAGTTTCGTATCAAAAGCTTCGAACTGTAAAATATTTGTACTGTTCCGCGCAATGTAAACAACTTGCCATCGTAATTGCTGAATCCACGGTATTTGAGGTGTGTAAAATTATTAACAAGGCAGTTTGTTTCGTCAAAAAAAATTGGTCGTAAAGGTGGTTTAAGTAATTCTGAAAAGAGTACTATTACAGAACAGCTAACAAAAGTTAAAACTACCCTCGAAATATAGAAAATGATAGAAACGTACCATCAAACTATAAAAAACTTTGTCAATGACCCTACAAAGGTATGTAAGAGAGCCGATAAAGGTAAATCTAGAGTTGTTTCACGCCGTTCTCTACTCTCAATTAAAGTTGAAGTAATTAGGAACCTGGGCAGACAGGTTGAGATGTCTTTGACCAAGCGCGATTAAAGAATGTCTTAAAAAGTACTCGATGTCGCCTTCTGAAAGAAGTGGCAAAGTCTGTTAAAACTGTGACAAAGCCTCCACATACAAAACCGATTGAAATGGGCAGAGGACAACACGAAAATGGATTTTTCCAAAGTTTTGTTTACGGATGAAGTGCGTGTCACTCTTGATGGCCCAGATGGCTGGAGCAAGGGATGGCTCCTAGATGAACGACATCGTCATCAGCGTTTAAGGCGCCAACAAGGTTGTGGTAGGATAATGATTTGGGCAGGGATTATCGGACGCACTTTAGTTGACCCATAGAGAGTCCCAGAAGGCGTAAAAATGACGTCACATGCTTACATAGCTTCTCTGAAGGAACACTTTGAACCATGGTTGAAGAAGCAAAGGTTGACGTTCAGAAGAACTATTATGCAAATACTCTTTGCTTTTGCAACAACTGGCTACGGAAAATGGAGTGGCCTGCGAATTCACCAGATTTGAACCCAATTGAGAAGCTTTGGAGTATCATGAAGCGAGGCTTCTATCTAAGTGGACGCCAATTTAAGAGCACAGATGAGTTGTGGGAGGCTCTCCGATAGGTATCGCGAAGAATAATAGTTGACGAAAGCACAAATTTGATTAATTCTGTAGACCAACGTCTTTTACAAGTCATTCACAAAAAAAGGATTGCGTATCCCCTACTAATTATGTCAACGTAGAAATTGCTATGAAGTTATTGTTTTCTAAGCACTTTTACTAGTTCATTTAATGTTTGAAAATTATTTCAATAAACAAGTTATGGATATATTGTGTTTTTTTCTCAACCCCCGTAATAACTTGACACACTGTAACCAACAGATATTCCTATATTCTCTCATAGTTTTGCTAATACAACTTTAAATACTTTAATTTTCTGACTGAGTAGCTAAATAGTATTGTAAAAACTTTCTACAAAATTTCATGGATTTTTATTCACTCGTTCCTTGAATATACAAAAAATGTAAACTCGATACGCAGTATATATATATATATATATATATATATATATATATATATATATATATATATATATATATATATAACTACTTCAGTGCAACTAACTGTTGCTCGTATATATATATACGAGCAACAGTTAATAAAACATGTTAAAAAACACTTTGAAATGAGTTAAAAACATATTTAATCTGAAAAGGAAACACTAGATAAGTGAATAGTCCTTAATCCGCGGAGTTTTGAAGAAATACTTTCCTTCTCATCAGAGGGTAGAAACTAGCAAAATGCGGGATCGGATTTTGCATGTAAAAGTATTTGATGAAACAACAAGTAAGTCAAAGATCTTACTTGAAAAAAAAAAAGTGAAGCAGAGGGAACATGGCGAAGAAAAAGGTGATTACACATGAATGGATTTTATTTTATATATATATATATATATATATATATATATATATATATATATATATATATATATATATATATATATATAACTACTTCATTTTTTCACATAAATTTAATATACGAAAGTATAGATTTATGCGTAAACGTTAAGTATTTACTTCAAAAGTGCTCAATACGTAGGTAGAGCCAGTTAGTAATTTATAAAATATATATGGCGATTAAGCTACACTGAATATTCTGCGTTTCATCCAACTATAAGATTCGTCAGGCTTATGCGCGAATTCTGTGATTGCTTCTTATTTTTATATATGTTGAGGATTTCTAGTTAGCATATCAGCTTTCTAGTATCCACCGCGCCCCTTCCTATCAGCCAATGGGCATGCATTTTATCAAACAAAGGATCTGTTTTAGAACTAGGTTAGTGCTAGTGTATATATATATATATATATATATATATATATATATATATATATATATATAAGAACAAGTATAAGAACTAGCATTTCGAGCTTTTACATCTGGTTGACTTTATAAATATTAATTCTTTAATATTTATAATTTATTTTAATTTTGTCATCTTGGATCATTTTGGTAAACTTAACTGTAATTCTTATTTTATATATATATATATATATATATATATATATATATATATATTGAAACTCAAATCGTCCACTATGGGCATTGAAACCGTCCATCCGGTTTACAGCTTACGGTTTGAAAAATGCTGCGTATGGGTCAGTAAATAAAAACAAAGCCTTGAAAGTTTATTTTTTGTAATCGCCAATTTTTACGCAAATAAAAACAAAACTATAAATCTCGTTGTTTTATTTACATTGGCTTTTTAAGAATTTTATTTGTATTTTTCATTGTAAATTGAAATTTCTTGCAAACAAAAACAAAAAAAATGTGTTTACGATTGAAAATCTTTGACATATTCGTTAATTGACAGTTTAGAGACGTTTACATTTCTCAGATCAGCTTGCCCAATCGTTAAAACCGTGTGAATATAAAGAAACATCTGGAGTATTAACACATAATAACAAAGAATCGTACAATTGTAACTGTTACCAAAGTCAACAAGAGTGACATCTGATAATTAACTGGTTGTAAAAATAATAAGAAATTAAAACGATTAAATTGTAGAAATAATAAGAAATTAAAACCATTAAATTGTAGAAATAATAAGAAATGAAAACCATTAAATTGCAGAAATAATAAGAAATTAAAACCATTAAATTGTAAAAACAATAAGAAATTAAAACCATTAAAAACTGATAAAAACTATTTCTTACTGTGACTGTAATCGAACTTTTCTTACATATTCGCCGTAGTTTTTAAAGATAAAAACTATTTAAAAGTTTTTTTCTATTGCATTAGATTGCGTATCTGGCAGTTTAAAGACGCTAAAATTACTTGCAAATATTTATTATTACTTCGAAGATAATGCTAACACTAGAAATTTTAGCCTGTATATTATTTTTTAAAACAAATATAAAAAGAGGAGTATTGGTAAATTTTAAATTTTTTAACCATAACATTTTCCTTTAAAATGACAACTTTTCCAGCTTTTCAATGATGTTGAAAACGAATATTGCATCTAAATTTTTGCGAAAATAAATCGTTTTTCTTATATTAAGCAATGTAATTCCTTATGTTAAAAGTGGTAGCCATTGTTATACACACAAGCGTGCGTATTTCTCATATAATTAATACACTTGCTATTCCATAGCTAGCTATAATATATACTGACACAACTGGTCACGTGTCATCTATCTATATATTCTAGCATGACGATTGACTATTGGAATGAAACAGAAAGATTCCATGGAGCTTAATTGCCATATATTTTTATAACTTATTATATATATACATATATATGTATAGAGGAGTTTATCCTATATATATATATATATATATATATATATATATATATATATATATATATATATATATATATATGACAATTTATTTAATTTATTGGAAAAGATGTCTGCTTCAACCAAAAAATGTTCAACAAAATACCTAACCGGAAAATTATTTTACCGAAAAATATTGATAAATATTAAAAAGGTAGATACTAGAAATTAAATTAGAACTTTTGCTTCAACTGAGTCAAATGTGCCTCATGCACTTATGAAAATCTAATTGGCAATTTGCTGCATTTTTTTCATCAAATCAATCAGACTCCTCCAATCTTTGACAGACTATGGATACCCACGTAAGGGTGCCTTCGCGTGAACTTTTTTGGCAGGAGCTGCGCAATCGCCAACCACACCTCTCCTGAGTCGGCGTTGTTAAATACCAGTTGCAAGTGAAGTGTTTGTACAGGACGACTGGAAACAAATGCCGAGATAAGCGGAGAGCACATACAGCGCCTAAAATTCCCCAATGGTCACCCATCTGGTACTAACCAGGCTTAACACTGCTTAACTCCGATGATCTGACGAGAACCGGTGTGTCAACGCGATTATGCCGTATACGTACTTTGTATGTAACCCCCTAAATCTAACCCTAACCCTAACCCTAACCCCCTTCCAAAGGTTGATTGTATCCCCCTCTTCGATAAGCAACGACACACTGCGATTTAGACATAGTTGTATTATAAAATTAATCACCTTAAAAATAATTCACATCTGATTACATGTTTTAAATACTGAAAAATAGCCCCCCCTCCCTCAAATACAACCACGTTCGGGTAATATTAGAAAAAAATCCCGTAAATTAGTGAAGTTAATGTATTTTTTATTATGTTTCAGTGAAGAAGAATTTTGTAATTTGTTATAACTACCTTCGAAATGTGATTTTTTAAAAAGTTGTCAGGGCTCCATACGTCTTCTTAATCTCTTTGATCAATCATTAAATATTAGTGTTGAAGAAATAACTTTCAATTGCAAAGCATATTAACTGTAAACATAAATTATTAAAAAAATATATTTATTTAAAATGATGTACTTTGTCATCTCTTTTTTTTAAATGGTGAAGAACTCAAATTTACATATGTCATTGCCTCAAACTGCCCCGTTGGTTCATTTTCACCAAGATTTGATGTCCCCTGGGCGTGTTGGGGCTAACTGAGGGGGGGGGCAAATGCTGAACTTAGTCATGTTTTTTTTATGCCTCGTTCACTATGCACTCACGGGGACCATGCATGCTTGACTTGTTTTTAAAGAATTTGGTAAAAAATTAAAATGGCAACTCCAAGAATGGACCGTTTGCAAAATTTTACAGAAAATAATTTGTTACATTATGCACAGAAAAAACTTACCATATCCTCTTTTTTAGACGGGAATATTCACCGGTCCCACAATATAATTGAATATAAAACATTAGAATTTGAATACAATATAAAACATTAGAATTATTATTATTTTTTTATAAATACATATCATAATTTATATTTGGTATAATATTATATATAGATTTTATATTATAAGAAATATAATATATATTGTAATATATATTATATATAATTTATTATATAAAAATTATATTATATATAATGTATTATAATATATATATATATCATTTATATTATATATTATATTTATATAATTTTTATATTATATATATAATTTATAATATTTATATATATCTATTATATAATTTATATTATTTATATATATCTATTATATAATTTATATTATTATATATATTACATATATATAATATATATTATTATATATGTATAATTTATATTTATATATATACATAATTTATATTATTATATAGATAATATATCCAATTCAAAATCAAATTTTTTATATTCAATTACAAGTCAAATGTTTTATATTCAATTAAAATTCAAATCTTTTACATTCAATTTAAATTCTAATGTTTTATATTCAATAAAAATTTAAATTTTTATATTCAATTTGAATTCTAAGGTTTTATATGCAATTTAAATTCAAATGTTTTGTATTCAATTAAAATTCAAATATTTTATATGCAATTAAAATTAAAATATTTTGTATTCAATTTTAATTCAAACGTTTTATATTCAATTTAAATTCTAATGTTTTATAACCAATTAAAATTCTAATATTTTAAAATCAATTAAAATTCAAACGTTTTATATTCAATTAGAATTCAAATATTTTATAACCAATTAAAATGCTAATGTTTTATATTCAATTAAAATTCTTTTTTCATATGCAATTCAAAATCAAATGTTTTATATTAAATACAAATTCATATGTTTTATATTCAATTAAAATTTTGATTTCTTATAATCAATTCAAATGTTAATGTTTTATATTCAATTAAAATTCAAATGTTTTATATTCAATTAAAATTCTAATGTTTTATATTCAATTAAAATTCAAATATTTTATATTCAATTAAAATTCAAATGTTTTATATCTAATTCAAATTCTAATGTTTTATATTCAATTAAAATTCTAATGTTTTATATTCAATTAAAATTCTAATGATTTTCGTAAAATTCAAATTCTTATATTTTAAAATTCAATTTAATTTCTAATGTTTTATGTTCAATTCGAATTCTAATGTTTTGTATTCAATTTTTATTGTAACGTTTTAAATTACATTTTAATTAAAATATTTTTTATTCAATTTTAATTCAAACGTTTTATATTCAATTTAAATTCTAATGTTTTTTAATGAATTAAAATTCTAATATTTTATAATCAATTAAAATTCAAACGTTTTATATTCAATTAGAATTCAAATATTTTATAACCAATTAAAATTCTAATGTTTTAAATTCGACTAAAATTCTAATATTTGTATATTCAATTTAAATTCTAATGTTTTATATTCAATTTAAATTGTAATGCTTTATAACCAATTAAAATTCAACTATTTTAATATTCAATTAAAATTCTAATATTTTAATATTCAATTAATGGAAACTGCGGATCTGAATTCGCACAAATCTTTCGCATCTTCAGCTCGTCGCAAATAAAAGCGCATTTAGCTCCCACACTGATATCAAACTGTGAATTAATTGTCTCTATAGTCACATAATGATCCTTATCCACGAAAGCCTTATTTTGACTATCAACTTTAGTGTTCAGATTTCCTTACTCCTCCCACACCTCTCATTATTACTCCCTGCCTTCCTTGAATCGCTATTATTTTTATTTTTTACTTTTTGATCTCTCTAGATTTCAGCGCATTTCGAACTCGCGGCCTTCGGCATGTAAAGTGGACGTGATAACTAGGGCTATGACAACAGCATATTCTTTTCATTGTTTTGATTCTAGAGTATATAATCAACCAAGAACCACATCACTTTATATAAAAGCATATAAGATATCAACGGATACACACTCGAGAGTCCAAACAATGAAAAGAATATGCTGTTGTCCTAGCCCTATTATGGTAAGGTGCAATAAACTAAGTATTATGATATCCATTCAATCCATAGTAAGGGATTAGGAATATGCTTATCATTGTTTTGACTCTCGAATATATATCTGACACAGACACAATTAATCAATCGAGAACCATATCACTCTATCTAAAAATATATAAGATATTAACTGATATATACCCGAGAGTCAAGATAATGAAAAGAATATTTTCTTGTTATAGCCCAAGTAATAATCTTGCTATAGATAAATATAAAGTATAATAACAAGGGCTATGACAGCAGAATATTCTTTTCATTGTTTTGACTCTCGGGTGTATATCCAACACACTGAGACACAGTTAATCAACAGAGAACCATATCACTATATATAAAAGCATATAAGATATCAACAGATACACACTAAAGAGTCAAGACAATAAAAAGAACATTCTGTTTTCCTAGCCCTAGTAATAACCACTACACCACGGAATCGTAAAGTGTTGCCTAATATAAATAAAATTATTGAATATGAATAATCGGATTGATTCAAATGGTTAATGCTAATCTAAATTATTCTAGAGTTTAATAAAGTTAATTCATTTGTGTTTTAGGGATTAATCTATGTATGTTTTAGAGATTAATCTATGTATGCTTTAGAGATAATTCTATGTATGTATTAGCGATTAATCTATGTATGTATTAGCGATTAATCTATGTATGTATAAGCGATTAATCTATGTATGTTTTAGCGATTAACCTATGTATGTATTAGCGATTAATCTATGTATGTATTAGCGATTAATCTATGTATGTTTTAGCGATTAATCTATGTATATTTTACCGATTAATCTATGTATGTATTAGCGATTAATCTATGTATGTATTAGCGATTAATCTATGTATGTATTAGCGATTAATCTATGTATTTATTAACGATTAATCTATGTATGCATTAGCAATTAATCTATGTATGTATTAGCGATTAACATATGTATGTATTAGCGATTAATCTATGTATGCATTAGCGATTAATCTATGCATGCATTAGCGATTAATCTATGTATGCATTAGTAGTTAATCTATGTATGTATTAGCGATTAATCTATGTATGTATTAGCGATTAATGTATGTATGTATTAGCGATTAATCTATGTATGTATTAGCGATTAATCTATGTATGTATTAGCGATTAATCTATGTATGTATTAGCGATTAATGTATGTATGTATTAGCGATTAATCTATGTATGTATTAGAGATTAATCTATGTATGCATTAGTGATTAATCTATGTATGTATTAGTGATTAATCTATGTATGTATTAGCGATTAATCTATGTATGTATTAACGATTAATCTATGTATGTATTAGCGATTAATCTATATATGTATTAGCGATTAATCTATGTATGTATAAGCGATTAATCTATGTATGTATTAGCGATTAATCTATGTATGTATTAGCGATTAATCTATGTATGTATAAGCGATTAAGCTATGTATGTATTAGCTATTAATCTATGTATGTATAAGCGATTAATCTATGTATGTATTAGCGATTAATCTATGTATGTATAAGCGATTAATCTATGTATGTATAGGCGATTAATCTATGTATGTATAAGCGATTAATTTATGTATATATAAGCGATTAATCTATGTATGTATAAGCGATTAATCTATGTATATATAAGCGATTAATCTATGTATGTATAAGCGATTAATCTATGTATGTATAAGCGATTAATCTATGTATGTATAAGCGATTAATCTATGTATGTATTAGCGATTAAGCTATGTATGTTTTAGCGATTAATCTATGTATGTATTAGCGATTAATCTATGTATGTATTAGCTATTAATCTATGTATGTATTAGCTATTAATCTATGTATGTATTAGCGATTAATCTATGTATGTATAAGCGATTAATCTATGTATTTATTAACGATTAATCTATGTATGCATTAGTAATTAATCTATGTATGTATTAGCGATTAATCTATGTATGTATTAGCGATTAATCTATGTATGTATTAGCGATTAATCTATGTATTTATTAACGATTAATCTATGTATGTATTAGCAATTAATCTATGTATGTATTAGCGATTAATCTATGTATGTATTAGCGATTAATCTATGTATGTATTAGCGATTAATCTATGTATTTATTAACGATTAATCTATGTATGCATTAGCAATTAATCTATGTATGTATTAGCGATTAACATATGTATGTATTAGCGATTAAACTATGTATGTATTAGCGATTAATCTATGTATTTATTAACGATTAATCTATGTATGCATTAGCAATTAATCTATGTATGTATTAGCGATTAATCTATGTATGTATTAGCGATTAATCTATGTATGCATTAGCGATTAATCTATGTATTCATTAGCGATTAATCTATGTATGCATTAGTGATTAATCTATGTATGAATTAGCGATTAATCTATGTATGTATTAGCGATTAATCTATGTATGTATTAGCGATTAATCTATGTATGTATAAGCAATTAATCTATGTATGTATTAGCAATTAATGTATGTATGTATTAGCGATTAATCTATGTATGTATTAGCGATTAATCTATGTATGTATTAGCGATTAATGTATGTATGTATTAGCGATTAATGTATGTATGTATTAGAGATTAATCTATGTATGTATTAGCGAATAATCTATGTATGTATTAGCGATTAATCTATGTATGTATTAACGATTAATCTATATATGTATTAGCGATTAATCTATGTATGTATTAGCGATTAATCTATGTATGTATAAGCGATTAATCTATGTATGCATTAGCGATTAATCTATGTATGTATTAGCGATTAATCTATGTATGTATAAGCGATTAATCTATGTATGTATAAGCGATTAATCTATGTATGTATTAGCGATTAATCTATGTATGTATAAGCTATTAATCTATGTATGTATAAGCGATTAATTTATGTATGTATTAGCGATTAATCTATGTATGTATTAGCGATTAATCTATGTATGTATTAGCGATTAATCTATGTATGTATAAGCGATTAATCAATGTATGTATAAGCGATTAATCTATGTATGTATTAGCGATTAATCTATGTATGTATAAGCGATTAATCTATGTATGTATAAGCGATTAATCTATGTATGTATAAGCGATTAATCTATGTATGTATAAGCGATTAATCTATGTATGTATTAGCGATTAATCTATGTATGTTTTAGCGATTAATCTATGTATGTATAAGCGATTAATCTATGTATGTATAAGCTATTAATCTATGTATGTATTAGCTAATAATCTATATATGTTTTAGCTATTAATCTATGTATGTATTAGCGATTAATCTATGTATGCATTAGCTATTAATCTATGTATGTATTAGCGATTAATCTATGTATGTATTAGATATTAATCTATATATGCATTAGCGATTAATCTATGTATGCATTAGCGATTAATCTATGTATGTATTAGCGATTAATGTATGTATGTATTAGCGATTAATCAATGTATGTATAAGCGATTAATCTATGTATGTATAAGCGATTAATCTATGTATGTATATCCGATTAATCTATGTATGTATTAGCGATTAATCTATGTATGTATTAGCTATTAATCTATGTATGTATTAGCGATTAATCTATGTATGTATTAGCAATTAATCTATGTATGCATTAGCTATTAATCTATGTATGTATTAGCGATTAATCTATGTATGTATTAGCGATTAATCTATGTATGCATTAGCGATTAATCTATGTATGTATTAGCGATTAATGTATGTATGTATTAGCGATTAATCTATGTATGTATAAGCGATTAATCTATGTATGTATAAGCGATTAATCTATGTATGTATAAGCGATTAATCAATGTATGTATAAGCGATTAAGCTATGTATGTATAAGCGATTAATCTATGTATGTATTAGCGATTAATCTATGTATGTATAAGCGATTAATCTATGTATGTATTAGCGATTAATTTATGTATGTATTAGCGATTAATCTATGTATGTATAAGCGATTAATCTATGTATGTATAAGCGATTAATCTATGTATGTATAAGCGATTAATCTATGTATGTATAAGCGATTAATCTATGTATGTATTAGCGATTAATCTATGTATGTTTTTGCGATTAATCTATGTATGTATAAGCGATTAATCTATGTATGTATAAGCTATTAATCTATGTATGTATTAGCTAATAATCTATATATGTTTTAGCTATTAATCTATGTATGTATTAGCGATTAATCTATGTATGCATTAGCTATTAATCTATGTATGTATTAGCGATTAATCTATGTATGTATTAGATATTAATCTATATATGCATTAGCGATTAATCTATGTATGCATTAGCGATTAATCTATGTATGTATTAGCGATTAATCTATGTATGTATTAGCGATTAATCTATGTATGCATTAGCGATTAATCTATGTATGTATTAGCGATTAATGTATGTATGTATTAGCGATTAATCTATGTATGTATAAGCGATTAATCTATGTATGTATAAGCGATTAATCTATGTATGTATAAGCGATTAATCAATGTATGTATAAGCGATTAAGCTATGTATGTATAAGCGATTAATCTATGTATGTATTAGCGATTAATCTATGTATGTATAAGCGATTAATCTATGTATGTATTAGCGATTAATTTATGTATGTATTAGCGATTAATCTATGTATGTATAAGCGATTAATCTATGTATGTATAAGCGATTAATCTATGTATGTATAAGCGATTAATCTATGTATGTATAAGCGATTAATCTATGTATGTATTAGCGATTAATCTATGTATGTTTTAGCGATTAATCTATGTATGTATAAGCTATTAATCTATGTATGTATTAGCTAATAATCTATATATGTTTTAGCTATTAATCTATGTATGTATTAGCGATTAATCTATGTATGCATTAGCTATTAATCTATGTATGTATTAGCGATTAATCTATGTATGTATTAGATATTAATCTATATATGCATTAGCGATTAATCTATGTATGCATTAGCGATTAATCTATGTATGTATTAGCGATTAATGTATGTATGTATTAGCGATTAATCTATGTATGTATAAGCGATTAATCTATGTATGTATAAGCGATTAATCTATGTATGTATAAGCGATTAATCTATGTATGTATTAGCGATTAATCTATGTATGTATTAGCTATTAATCTATGTATGTATTAGCGATTAATCTATGTATGTATTAGCAATTAATCTATGTATGCATTAGCTATTAATCTATGTATGTATTAGCGATTAATCTATGTATGTATTAGCGATTAATCTATGTATGCATTAGCGATTAATCTATGTATGTATTAGCGATTAATGTATGTATGTATTAGCGATTAATCTATGTATGTATAAGCGATTAATCTATGTATGTATAAGCGATTAATCTATGTATGTATAAGCGATTAATCAATGTATGTATAAGCGATTAAGCTATGTATGTATAAGCGATTAATCTATGTATGTATTAGCGATTAATCTATGTATGTATAAGCGATTAATCTATGTATGTATTAGCGATTAATCTATGCATGTATTAGCGATTAATCTATGTATGTATAAGCGATTAATCTATGTATGTATAAGCGATTAATCGTTGTATGTATAAGCGATTAATCTATGTATGTATAAGCGATTAATCTATGTATGTATTAGCGATTAATCTATGTATGTTTTAGCGATTAATCTATGTATGTATTAGCGATTAATCTATGTATGTATTAGCTATTAATCTATGTATGTATTAGCTATTAATCTATGTATGTATTAGCGATTAATCTATGTATGTATAAGCGATTAATCTATGTATTTATTAACGATTAATCTATGTATGCATTAGGAATTAATCTATGTATGTATTAGCGATTAATCTATGTATGTATTAGCGATTAATCTATGTATGTATTAGCGATTAATCTATGTATTTATTAACGATTAATCTATGTATGTATTAGCAATTAATCTATGTATGTATTAGCGATTAATCTATGTATGTATTAGCGATTAATCTATGTATGTATTAGCGATTAATCTATGTATTTATTAACGATTAATCTATGTATGCATTAGCAATTAATCTATGTATGTATTAGCGATTAACATATGTATGTATTAGCGATTAAACAATGTATGTATTAGCGATTAATCTATGTATTTATTAACGATTAATCTATGTATGCATTAGCAATTAATCTATGTATGTATTAGCGATTAATCTATGTATGTATTAGCGATTAATCTATGTATGCATTAGCGATTAATCTATGTATTCATTAGCGATTAATCTATGTATGCATTAGTGATTAATCTATGTATGAATTAGCGATTAATCTATGTATGTATTAGCGATTAATCTATGTATGTATTAGCGATTAATCTATGTATGTATAAGCAATTAATCTATGTATGTATTAGCAATTAATGTATGTATGTATTAGCGATTAATCTATGTATGTATTAGCGATTAATCTATGTATGTATTAGCGATTAATGTATGTATGTATTAGCGATTAATGTATGTATGTATTAGAGATTAATCTATGTATGTATTAGCGAATAATCTATGTATGTATTAGCGATTAATCTATGTATGTATTAACGATTAATCTATATATGTATTAGCGATTAATCTATGTATGTATTAGCGATTAATCTATGTATGTATAAGCGATTAATCTATGTATGCTTTAGCGATTAATCTATGTATGTATTAGCGATTAATCTATGTATGTATAAGCGATTAATCTATGTATGTATAAGCGATTAATCTATGTATGTATTAGCGATTAATCTATGTATGTATTAGCTATTAATCTATGTATGTATAAGCGATTAATTTATGTATGTATTAGCGATTAATCTATGTATGTATTAGCGATTAATCTATGTATGTATTAGCGATTAATCTATGTATGTATAAGCGATTAATCAATGTATGTATAAGCGATTAATCTATGTATGTATTAGCGATTAATCTATGTATGTATAAGCGATTAATCTATGTATGTATAAGCGATTAATCTATGTATGTATAAGCGATTAATCTATGTATGTATAAGCGATTAATCTATGTATGTATTAGCGATTAATCTATGTATGTTTTAGCGATTAATCTATGTATGTATAAGCGATTAATCTATGTATGTATAAGCTATTAATCTATGTATGTATTAGCTAATAATCTATATATGTTTTAGCTATTAATCTATGTATGTATTAGCGATTAATCTATGTATGCATTAGCTATTAATCTATGTATGTATTAGCGATTAATCTATGTATGTATTAGATATTAATCTATATATGCATTAGCGATTAATCTATGTATGCATTAGCGATTAATCTATGTATGTATTAGCGATTAATGTATGTATGTATTAGCGATTAATCTATGTATGTATAAGCGATTAATCTATGTATGTATAAGCGATTAATCTATGTATGTATAAGCGATTAATCTATGTATGTATTAGCGATTAATCTATGTATGTATTAGCTATTAATCTATGTATGTATTAGCGATTAATCTATGTATGTATTAGCAATTAATCTATGTATGCATTAGCTATTAATCTATGTATGTATTAGCGATTAATCTATGTATGTATTAGCGATTAATCTATGTATGCATTAGCGATTAATCTATGTATGTATTAGCGATTAATGTATGTATGTATTAGCGATTAATCTATGTATGTATAAGCGATTAATCTATGTATGTATAAGCGATTAATCTATGTATGTATAAGCGATTAATCAATGTATGTATAAGCGATTAAGCTATGTATGTATAAGCGATTAATCTATGTATGTATTAGCGATTAATCTATGTATGTATAAGCGATTAATCTATGTATGTATTAGCGATTAATTTATGTATGTATTAGCGATTAATCTATGTATGTATAAGCGATTAATCTATGTATGTATAAGCGATTAATCTATGTATGTATAAGCGATTAATCTATGTATGTATAAGCGATTAATCTATGTATGTATTAGCGATTAATCTATGTATGTTTTAGCGATTAATCTATGTATGTATAAGCGATTAATCTATGTATGTATAAGCTATTAATCTATGTATGTATTAGCTAATAATCTATATATGTTTTAGCTATTAATCTATGTATGTATTAGCGATTAATCTATGTATGCATTAGCTATTAATCTATGTATGTATTAGCGATTAATCTATGTATGTATTAGATATTAATCTATATATGCATTAGCGATTAATCTATGTATGCATTAGCGATTAATCTATGTATGTATTAGCGATTAATGTATGTATGTATTAGCGATTAATCTATGTATGTATAAGCGATTAATCTATGTATGTATAAGCGATTAATCTATGTATGTATAAGCGATTAATCTATGTATGTATTAGCGATTAATCTATGTATGTATTAGCTATTAATCTATGTATGTATTAGCGATTAATCTATGTATGTATTAGCAATTAATCTATGTATGCATTAGCTATTAATCTATGTATGTATTAGCGATTAATCTATGTATGTATTAGCGATTAATCTATGTATGCATTAGCGATTAATCTATGTATGTATTAGCGATTAATGTATGTATGTATTAGCGATTAATCTATGTATGTATAAGCGATTAATCTATGTATGTATAAGCGATTAATCTATGTATGTATAAGCGATTAATCAATGTATGTATAAGCGATTAAGCTATGTATGTATAAGCGATTAATCTATGTATGTATTAGCGATTAATCTATGTATGTATAAGCGATTAATCTATGTATGTATTAGCGATTAATTTATGTATGTATTAGCGATTAATCTATGTATGTATAAGCGATTAATCTATGTATGTATAAGCGATTAATCGTTGTATGTATAAGCGATTAATCTATGTATGTATAAGCGATTAATCTATGTATGTATTAGCGATTAATCTATGTATGTATAAGCGATTAATCTATGTATGTATAAGCGATTAATCTATGTATGTATAAGCGATTAATCTATGTATGTATTAGCGATTAATCTATGTATGTATTAGCGATTAATCAATGTATGTATTAGCGATTAATCTATGTATGTATTAGCGATTAATCTATGTATGTATTAGCGATTAATGTATGTATGTATTAGCGATTAATCTATGTATGTATTAGCGATTAATCTATGTATGTATTAGCGATTAATGTATGTATGTATTAGCGATTAATCTATGTATGTATTAGCGATTAATCTATGTATGTATAAGCGATTAATCTATGTATGTATAAGCGATTAATCTATGTATGTATAAGCGATTAATCTATGTATGTATTAGCGATTAATCTATGTATGTATAAGCGATTAATTTATGTATGTATTAGCGAATTATCTATGTATGTATTAGCGATTAATCTATGTATGTATAAGCGATTAATCTATGTATGTATAAGCGATTAATCTATGTATGTATAAGCGATTAATCTATGTATGTATTAGCGATTAATCTATGTATGTATAAGCGATTAATCTATGTATGTATAAGCGATTAATCTATGTATGTATAAGCGATTAATCTATGTATGTATAAGCGATTAATCTATGTATGTATTAACGATTAATCTATGTATGTGTTAGCGATTAATCCATGTATGTATTAGCGATTAATCTATGTATGTATTAGCTATTAATCTATGTATGTATTAGCTATTAATCTATGTATGTATTAGCTATTAATCTATGTATGTATTAGCGATTAATCTATGTATGCATTAGCTATTAATCTATGTATGTATTAGCGATTAATCTATGTATGCATTAGCGATTAATCTATGTATGTATTAGCGATTAATCTATGTATGCATTAGCGATTAATCTCTGTATGTGTTAGCGATTAATCTATGTATGTATTAGAGATTAATGTATGTATGTATTAGCGATTAATGTATGTATGTATTAGCGATTAATCTATGTATGTATTAGCGATTAATCTATGTATGTATTAGCGATTAATCTATGTATGTATTAGCGATTAATCTATGTATGTATTAACGATTAATCTATGTATGTATTAGCGATTAATGTATGTAGGTATTAGCGATTAATGTATGTATGTATTAGCGATTAATGTATGTATGTATTAGCGATTAACCTATGTATGTATTAGCGATTAATGTATTTATGTATTAGCGATTAATCTATGTATGTATTAGCTATTAATCTATGTATGTTTTAGCTATTAATCTATGTATGTATTAGCGATTAATCTATGTATGTATTAGCGATTAATCTATGTATGTTTTAGCGATTAATCTATGTATGTATTAGCGATTAATCTATGTATGTATTAGCTACTAATCTATGTATGTATTAGCTATTAATCTATGTATGTATTAGCTATTAATCTATGTAATTATTAGCGATTAATCTATGTATGCATTAGCTATTAATCTATGTATGCATTAGCGATTAATCTATGTATGCATTAGCGATTAATCTATGTATGTATTAGCGATTAATCTATGTATGTATTAGTGATTAATTTATGTATGTATTAGCGATTAATCTATGCATGTATTAGCGATTAATCTATGTATGTATAAGCGATTAATCTATGTATGTATTAGCGATTAATCTATGTATGTATTAGCGATTAATCTATGTCTGTATTAGCGATTAATCTATGTATGTATTAGCTATTAATGTATGTATGTATTAGCGATTAATCTATGTATGTATTAGCTTTTAATGTATGTATTAGCTATTAATCTATGTATGTATTAGCGATTAATCTATGTATGTATTAGCTTTTAATGTATTTATTTGCGATTAATCTATGTATGTATTAGCGAATATCTATGTATGTATTAGCGATTAATGTATGTATGTATTAGCGATTAATGTATGTACGTATTAGCGATTAATCTATGTATGTATTCATATACAAAAACAAGAGCGTTGCAAAACTAAATATATAAACAAACTTTAATCTTTCTTAATTTTGGTCATTTTCGAATGAGTTAAGCAGACATGATAACCACTACACCCCGAAACTACAACGACTGCTTGATATTGTATATACAATCATTGCATCTTTAACGTCGCAGTCTTTTACGTGCACTGAAAAAGCTTAGGATCCAAAATTGCAAACGACTTCTTTTTTTTCTAAAAGATCGATATTAGATATAAATATATAAAATAATAAATCAAATTAATAAAAAAAAGCATGTGTAGTGTAAGTATAACTATCTCTAAAGAATTTATTAAATATCTAGTGAGTTAATTAAAAATTTGTCTTTTTTGTATAATATATCTGAAACTTCATTATGGAATAGTAGTCAACGCAAGTGGTCTTAGCTTCGACATAACATTTTGTTGAGTCTCGCGGTTCCTTGCTCGACCAATACGCATAAGTGCAGGGTGAGGCAGAAATAACAGGTGTTTTTGAAATTATGCAACACTGCAAATGACCGTTACAGGAAAGATATCATATTCTGAACTTCATAACTTCAAAAGCTTTTTATATAAAAATATGTAAATAGTTATATAACTGACTTTATAAAATGGCAAACGTTTTTGAATAAATCGACAAAAAAATTATCTCATTTTCAAAAATATTTACATTTCAACATTTTTGAAAAATCACTTATCTATTAGTTCTGTCTTATTCTTGTATGATATGTATTTATACATAATATATATATACATATACATATATATAGGTACGTAATTTATATAATATATATACATAATATATATATATACATAATATATATATATATACATACACATAAAAATATATAGGTACATAATTTATATAATATATATAACTTACTATATATATATATATATATATATATATATATATACGTACATAATTTATACAATATATATACATAATATATATATATATATATACATAATATATATATATACATAATATGTTTATATAATATATATATATATACATAATATATACATCTACATAATAAACATATATACAGAATATATATATATATATTATGTATATATATATATATATATATATATATATATATATATATATATATATATTCCCAGTGTATGCGTATCACTTTCACTACACTGATGAAGACTGAAGGGTCGGTCGAAAATATGTACTTGTAAAAAGAGTTTTTAAAAAAAATGTTCATAACATTATTTATATTCCTGCACGTCACCAATAGAAAACGAATAAAGAAAAGTTATAAACTTTTATACTTTTCGTATATATATATATATGTATATATATATATATATATATATATATATATATATATAAAGTAACACGATTCATAATTTTGAATTAAAAATCAGTTTCAAAAGGAAAAAACAGATAAAATCAACTATTATTATCTATCATATATATGTATATAATTATTTATTATATATATATATAATTATGTATCATATATATACATATATAATTATTTATCATATATATATATATAGTTATTTATCATATATATATAATTATTTATCATATATATATATATATATGTATATATATGGATAAAATATATATGGATATATATGGATAAAAAATCAATACGCAAAATATATGTGCTTATATATTTTCTGTATTTATTTCCTATTTGTTGAACACGAAAAAACTTTTGAAAGAAACGGAAACGTTTTTTTTTCAAAATCACTTTTTTCTACCGATCCTTTAGTATTCTTCAGTGAGAATGATAGAACACGAGTGCCAAGAAGTAAAGGCTAACAGGAGGGGATTTTTTTTAATTCTGTTATTTTTTTAAATTCCTTATTTTGAAGAAACTGAATGTGATCGATTTATTGCCATATATATATATATATATATATATATATATATATATATATATATATATATATATATATATATATACATATATATATATATATATATATATATATATATATATAGATATGCGATACAAATAAATGACAAAAGTCTGTACTCCAAATTTCCAGATGTTCACCATCTTACCGCTTATTTCTTAAAGTAAGTTGACATGCACAATTCTTTACGGCATCTGTTTCGTAGCGCAAAACCATTCATGTAATTAATATGTCAATTATTGAATTTATTTCGCTCTTAACTCATCAGAAGCAAACGCCCTTAGCAATTTTAAAAGAAAATAAAAGCATACAGGCATTATAACAAAATTCGGAAATCGAAAGAGAAGTTGCAATTTTTTTTTTCATTTTATCACGCCATCTTCTCTCTCTCTCTCTCTCTCTCTCTACACACACACACACACACACACACACACACACACACACACACACACACACACACACACACATATATATATATGTGTGTTTGAAAATGTTTCACGTGCACAGTGTGACGCAGTTCTATTTCAGAGAAACGGAATTTCCAACGTCTTTTTTCCGTTTCTCTGAAATAGAACTGCGTCATATATATATATATATATATATATATATATATATATATATATATATATATATAATGAATAAATGACAAAAGCTATATTCCAAAATCCATAATGTTGACCATCTTATAATTTATTCCTTTAATTCAGTTTAAATTTACAATTCTTGGCAGTA
>NC_136516.1:44461823-44466823 GCF_053919585.1 Euprymna scolopes | reverse complement strand
GAATTGATTGGTTCCAAAACCTTTTTAAAAATATTTAAATATTTTATCGAATTAATTGGTTCCAAAACATGTTTAAAAATATGTATATGTTTTATCGATCGAGACAAATATTTGTGGTGAATAATGTGGTTGTGGAAAATTTTTAATTTTAAATTCTATTAAAAATAATAGAAAACGTTTTATATTATTCTACTTTTCATATGATAAAATTCAGGCTGTTATCATTCTATAAAAAAGTTGTTTAGTAATAATTGATTTTAAGGTATTTGCTTGTTTAATTTTCCAATTTTTTGTCGTGCCTATAGAAAGAGGATGGTGTTTACTATAACCGTTTTACGCAAATATTACGCAATTATAAATCATGTAGAATTTCTGCATGAATATAATGACACGTAATCTATATATCTATAAAAGTGAAAGTGTCTGTGTGTGTACATTTCCCTACGCAATAACTCTGTCAATTTTAAGCCTACAGACTCGAAATTTGATATACAGGGTGCTGAGATTTGGGAAAATCATTGGGATCGGTTTTCGGCCATAAATTTGGCGATTAAGGAGTCAAAGTTCAACGATTTGACCTTTGAGAACTCTACCAAACTCCTCCTACAATTTTGGGTCTAAACACTTGAAATTTTAGATATTGATTCCTTCGATATAGATCTAACTTAATAACTTGATTTGAGCCCTAAACAATAAATTTTAAGGGGTCGTAATAGGGGTCAAAATTAAAAAAAATTGACCGCTTTTTTTTTTTTGTTTTTGCTCAGCTTACACTTCAATAACACTCTGGCAACGCCCGGTACCCATGCTAGTAGTAAACTAAAGCTAATAATTCCATAAAAAAACGAAAACAAAAAACTAATAGAGAATTAATTAAAATAAATGTTTAAAGGAATATGCAAATTAGATAGATCTGTAGCAGACAAATGAAATTCAATGAGCCATATATAACAAAGTTGCATTTTCTTTTTAAATAAATAGAAAAAAAGGTTTTTAATATGAATATCAATACACACAAAACAAAATCATAGGAATATAGCTGAGCCTTATAATTTGAATCAATTCGATTATTCAGATTCAATAGTTGTATACACAATATTAGGCAATCCGTTAAGATTCCCTGGTGTAGTGTTTATCACGTCTGTTTAACATGCAGAAGTTTGCGAGTTCGATACTCGCTAGAATCGAGAAAGATAAAAAAAAACGGAATAATATTGATTTAAAGAAAGCAGGAAGACTGTGAGTAATAATGAGAGGTGTGGTAAAAGAAAATCAGAACACTAGATTTGATTGGCCAAATAAAGAATTTCATGAATAAGGATTACCGTGTGTCTATAGAGACAATAAGTGCATAGTTTGATATCAGCGTGGGAATTGTATCACACAATTATTTACAAGGAACTGAAGGTGCGGGAGATTTGCGCTAGGTTTATGTAAAATGATGCTCAGAGCAGATCAAAAAGAAAGATGGTGTCACAACATCAAGGCGATGGCCGAGCTGATCAATTCAGGTTCCGCAGTTTCGACATTTTTATATGAATAAAACATGAACTAAGCTTAACATAATATTCACATAACCCTACCATAATCCTAACCTGATATCAAACTAGCTTTTAATGTTTGAGAAATCTGTTTACTTGCGCACATATTGTGTAGATGGATCTATCTATCTCTCTATCTACCTCTCTATCTATCTATCTCTCTATCCCTCTCTCTGTCTCTCTCTATATCTATCTATCTATCTATCTATCTATCTATCTATCTATGTATATATCTATCTATCTATCTCTGTGTGTGTGTCTCTCTCTCTCTCTCTCTCTCTATATATATATATATATATATATATATATATATATATATATGAACAAATGATTAATAAAACATGTTAAAAGACATCTTGAAAAAGAGTTAAAAACATATTTAATTTTAAAAAAAGAAACACAAGATCAGTGGATAGTCCTTAATCCGCGGAGTTTCGAAGAAATACTCTCCTTCTCATCAGAGGGCAGGAATTAGCAAAATGCAGGATCGGATTTTGCATATAAAAGTATTTAATGAAACTACAAGTAAGTCACATATCTTACTTGGTTAAAAAAAGGGTGAGGTAAGGGGAACAGGAGGCAACAGAAAAATAATAAAAAGATTTCACATGAATGGACAGCCCGGTGAAGGGTAAAAATCCAAAAATGGTAAAATCCAAAACGGTCGAATTTAAAATTTCAATCCAATGGGTAAATTGCAAATGGTTCAAAATAATCCAAAAGGCAGAGTTCCATTTACAGGCTGTCCCAAAAGAAGTTGACGGATTTTAAATTTAGTTAACTTCCTCAATATTTAAGTTATGCTTACCAATTTTCATAGTCTACTTATTCTAATTTTATTTACACAACTTCATCTAGGGTATGTTTTCCACAAGGTCTAATTTTAGTTATGAAAAATGATGTTACTCAAATGTCCACCATTTTAATTTTTACACTCTTGTGCTCTCTGCAGGGCATTGTCCAGCACATCACTTAATGTTTCAGGGCGTAGTTGAACTTTACAATAAAAATTTACTGTTCGACTGAATACTCCAAAAAACAATTTAAATTTAAATTGTTTTTTTTTTGTTCATTTTTTAGAATCTTGAGTGGAACAATAAATTTTGATTATAAAGTTCTATATGTATGTTTCTCTGTGTACATTTTCCTACCAAATAACTCTGTCAATTTTCGGTCTACAGACTTGAGATTTGACATACCGGGTATTGAGATTTAGGAAATTATGGGTTTAAACACTTGAAATTTTAGATATAGGTTACTTGGACATGGACCTAACTTTATAATTGAATTTGAGTCCAAAACATTAAATGTTAAGGTTTCATAATTGGGGTCAAAGTGTAAAAAAAAAAAAAAATTAACCTCTGCGGTCTCTATCAAATTACTCAGTCTAAATATTTGAAATCTTACATAAGGTGTATTCAGACATGGGACAATCTTTTTAATCGTTTTTTACTGAAAATTTGGCTTCCAAAGGGTCAAAGTTCAAAGTATATTGCCTTTGCGATCTGTAGCAAACAATTTTGTGTCTAAACATTTGAAACTTTACATAAAGAGTGTTCAGACATGCAGCACGCTTTTTAATTAGTTTTTGAGCGAAATTTTGGCCAGGAAGCGATCAACGTTTACAGAGTTGAACTTTGCGAACTCTACCAAACTCCTCCGCCAATTTTGGGTCTAAAAACTTGAAATTTTAGATGTAGGTTACTTGGACATGGATCAAACATTTTAATTTGATTTGAGCCCAAAACAATAAATATTAAGCGCTCAGAATATGGGTGAAAGTTAAAAAAAATTGGCGTTTATAGTCTCTACCAACTTTTCTCTAGGGTAGTTAAGGAGAACTATCATATAGAAAGGCATTACCATACATATTCACACTTTTTAATATATACACATGCACATAAAGTTATGTACAGTACATAGGGCTCGACTAAAGCCGGGTGGGACTGCTAGCTTATCTATAAAAGTGAAAATGTCTGTGTATGTGTGTGTGTGTCTGTGTGTGTCTCTGTGCGTGTCTGTGTGTGCGTGTGTGTGCACATTTTCCTACAAAATAACTCTGTCAATTTTCGGTCTACAAACTTGAAATTTGACATACGAAGTATTTAGGTTTGGGAAAATCTTTTAATCGGTTTTCGGCCAAAATTATTGACTGTTAAGAGGGTCAAAGTTCAACGATTTGGCCTTTGAGAACTCTACCATACTTCTCCACCAATTTTGGGTCTAAACACCTGAAATTCGGTCCCTACCAAATTACTCAGCGAATTTTTGGTCTAAACATTTGAAACAGTGTATTCAAACATCGGGCAATTTTTAAATTGTTTTTTTTTTTAATGAAAATTTGGATATGCGTTGTAAACTTTTGTGGTTCTAATTATTGAGCTTTCTCCTTTAGCCAGATCAGGTCGTCCTCCAAAAATAACCAAACGTGCTGAAAGGTTATTTACTAGGAAGGTTATGAATTCGCCAAGAATTACTCTTTGAGAGCTGCAGAAGGACTTAGAAAACAGTGAAATTAAAGTTAACAAGGACACAATCAGTAGAACCCTTCACCTTAAAGATATCTTCTCTAGATAAGCAAGGGAAACTCCCTTTCTTAAGCCAAAGCATGTTCGTGCTGGGCTTGATTTTGCAAATGAGTATGCAAGCAAGCTTCTAGAGTTTTGGCATAACGTGCTTTGGTCAGATGAGACCCAAATCGACTTGTTTGGCACTCCTAAAACACCGAAAGTTTGGAGAAAAAGGTACTGAATACCAGTCAAAAAACACTATTCCAACATTAAAATTTGGAGGAGGATCCATTATGATCTCGGGTTGTTTTAGTGGAGGAGGTGTAGGAAAAGTGGAAATAATAAAAGAAAAAATGAATGAAGCACTTTTGGAGAAAAACCTTAAAGAAAGTGTGAAGTTGTCAAATTGAAATCAGACTGGATGTTTCAACATGATAACGATCCAAAACACACTACGAAACTCACACAAAATTGGTTAATTCAAATAAAGTGAATGTTTTAAAGTGGCCTAGTAAGTCTCCCGATCTCAACCCTATAGAGAATTTATGGGGAGAATTGAAATTACGGTTCCATAGAAGAGAACCTTTAAATCTGCGAGAATTGGAGAGAATTTGTGTGGAAGAATCGAATACAATAACACAAGACACATGTAAAAAGTTTGTAGGAGATTACTCAAAACGTCTTCATGCTGTAATCAACAATAATGGTTATGCTATAAAATATTAGATATTATTTTGTAAATGTGTTGTAAACTTTTGCGTTGCTAATTATTGAGTTTTCTCCTCGCGTTGTGTTAAATTGTTATTTTTTATTTTCCCCACTTTTCCTATCTTAACTTAAATACATTTTCAATGTTTATAAAAAGTTTCATTAACATTTGGAAGCTAAGCTATACAAAAAACTGACAGTTTCGAATGTGTATTGTAAACTTTTGCGGGGCACTGTATAA
>NC_136516.1:44419323-44456823 GCF_053919585.1 Euprymna scolopes | reverse complement strand
TAGGAGCCTATTCGTGACCACAAACACACACACACACACACACACAGATTCAGCTTTTTATCATAATATATATATATATATATATATATATATATATATAAAGAGAGAGAGAGAGACTCATCGACACAATAGGTACAGAACTAAACAGATTTCGCAAAAATTAAAACTCAGTTTGCTGTTAGGATTACATTCGGGTTACGTTATTGTTATGGTAGACTATTCAATTACCCCTTAACATATACAAACATATAAACATACAAACATATACAAGCATATAAACATACAAACATATACAAACATATAAACATACAAACATATGCAAACATATAAAACTGTCCAAACTGCAGGATCTGAATTCGCAGAAATCTTTGCATCTTCTATTCGTCGAAAATAAATAAAAGTGCATACAGTTCTCACACTAACATCAAACTATCTATTTTTTGTCTCTATAGACACACGGCAATCCTTATGGTAAGAAGCCTACCCTCTTAGCACTGGACCACCTCGCACGACTGTCTGGATATATCGCGATTTACGTAGACGTTCTTTTATTTGTTTTTGTTTTTGCGACACTCTTAATGCGTGCTATATTATATAATAGAGCTGCTTAGACAGCAGTGGCCGCATAAAACGTATGCGACTGACCAAGCCAAAATGTAACACCACAGCGGAGGAATAGATTGGAAAGAAAAGAGAAAAATAATTACACCACGTGGCGTGGATCAGAAAAAGCGGGTGCCGGCATGAGAGAGACGTGTAGCCCCATGGTAACGTGAGAAACTTTTAAACCCGTGTCGAGACCGCAGGGTTTTGTTGACTACATATCAGACGAGAGGAACAAACAAGACCGTTTAAGCAAGATGCAACGCGTTAGGTTGAAATGTACAATGAATAAATACCTTTCGTTTCAACAACAACAACAACAACAACATAAAAATAAAAGTTAAAAAATAAAAAATAAAAATCATAAGTAAAAAATAAATAAATAAATAAATAAATAAATAATAATAATAATAATAATAATAATAATAATAATAATAATAATAATAATAATATAAAAAACAACACGCTAAAATCATATATTAGATAAGGTGTTGGTTATCATTTTGATTGGTTGAACCTTATCAGACATTTGAAGATAGTGTATGTGAAAAACAGTGAGAGCTGAGTTGATACGTAACATCACATGTCTATCGTCATAGGCGGATTTGACGAAACGTATTATTTGGATTCTTCGAACTACATTTCTCTCATTGACTGTCATTTTCGTAATGTTTCGGTCAATGTAACCTCCCACTTCCTTTATGTGTATCCTGTCGATCTTAGAAATTTTTGTGTCTAACTCGGAAGTCTATGAGAATTTTTGTGTCTAACTCGGAAGTCTGTGGGAATTTTTGTGTCTAACTCGGAAGTCTGTGGGAATTTTTATGTCTAACTCAGAAGTCTGTGGGAATTTTTGTGTCTAACTCAGAAATCTGTGGGAATTTTTGTGTCTAATTCAGAAGTCTGTGGGAATTTTTGTGTCTAACTCGGAAGTCTGTGGGAATTTTTGTGTCTAACTCGGAAGTCTGTGGGAAATTTTGTGTCTAACTCGGAAATCTGTGGGAAATTTTGTGTCTAACTCGGAAATATGTGGGAATTTTTGTGTCTAACTTGGAAGTCTGTGGGAATTTTTGTGTCTAACTTGGAAGTCTGTGGGAATTTTTGTGTCTAACTTGGAAGTCTGTGGGAATTTTTGTGTCTAACTTGGAAGTCTGTGGGAATTTTTGTGTCTAACTTGGAAGTCTGTGGGAATTTTTGTGTCTAACTTGGAAGTCTGTGGGAATTTTGTGTCTAATTCGGAAGTCTGTGGGAATTTTTGTGTCTAACTCGGAAGTCTGCACGAAATTTCGAACAGAAATCTTTACTAAATCAACGAGGGTAGCATGCTCTCGTTCCATCAGCCATTACTGGTATGCAATCCTAAGTAATTTGCAGTTGTGTTTTTAGCCTCGCCCGCACTGTGGATTAAACTTTCAATCTTAGAAGAACTTTACAAGTGAATGTTAGCAAGTAATTTATCATCTACGCCATCTTTTTTGCGCGCTCAAAAATACAATTGAGAATTACTTAGGACTTCTACCCACTCATAGTTGGCAGAACGTGTTATAATCCCGTTTTAAAATCTCACAAGGAAAACAAAACACGGGAATAAAGTAGAAAAATGTATTAACAATAACAGAAAAAGTTTGAGCTGTTCGTCTAGTAACGAACAATCTCTATTGGTTCTCTGGATCTTCATTAATGTCTTGCCTTCCGATATTTGTTGGATATGGATACATAACGCAGATAATTTCGCCACAACAGAACGAAAGCATGCTACTCACGTGGATTAAATAAAGAGTGTTGTTCGAAGTTCTGTGCAGATTCCACGAGTTCGACAGAATTATTCCCGAGTTCGACAGAATTATTCCTAAGTTAGGCAGAATTATTCCCGGGTTCGACAGAATAGTTCCCAAATTCGGCATAATTATTCCCGGGTTCGGCATAATTATTCCCGAGTTCGACAGAATTATTCCCGAGTTCGACAGAATTATTTTCAAGTTCGACAGAATAGTTCCCAAATTCGGCAGAATTATTCCCGGGTTTGGCAGAATTATTCCCAAGTTCGACGGAATTATTCCCAAATTCGGCAGAATTATTCCCGGGTTCAGCAGAATTATTTCCAAGTTCAGCAGAATTATTCCCGAGTTTGGCAGGATCCACCCTAAAAATGTTGGATACATCGACTGGCACATCTCAAGATTAGAGCAGTCGTCTGAAGAATGAATGAATGTTGATTTGAAAGTTCATCTCTTTCTATTCTGTAATATGATCATATGGCACCATGAGGCACCGATAAGGGGACGAGGGAGACTCATTTACCTCATGAATATTTAATGATATCTTGCATTTTTATCCACTCGACCCGTCTTCCTGCTACGGGGGAACGTATTCCAATTTGGCTAAGCAGTCGCACGTGGCTCCAAACAAATGGATTTCAACTACCTCATTAAATGACACGACTTCAGTAAACTAAAGCGTTTAGAAACGTGAAAGAAAGCAATTCTTCGACTTAATTTAATGTCTAATCACCTCGTTACACAAATCAACAGGGTATGAGATGAGATTTCAAAAAGGTATTATTCAAAAGGTTCTACGACAATGGATGATCAAGACGGTTACTCAAATAGTAATGCCCGAAGCATCGTGTGGGGAAGAGTAAGAGTAACGTTTATATATATATATATATATATATATATATATATATATATATATATATATATATATATACACTTGGTTAGAAAATATATAGATGTTCAAAATGCGCGACCACGCGTCACCTATCCGGCTTCATAAAACCCCGCAGTTAACAACATCGCGTGGACTCTTCATCGAACTATCTTACATTCTACATCATGTCAAAGAAAAAGAGAAAAAAAAATATTGACAAAGGAGTCTTACTCCAAAATATATTTCTTAAAAAATAAACACTCGTTTATTTTATAAACAAATTTCGCGTTGCAGTTTTTGGTTTCAAACGTATTTATACGTATTTTATTCTTCAAATTTCACTCAGTGCCTCTAACGGATATAAACAACAAACAAACAAAAAAAACTACCCAGATTTTCAAAATGCGTGACCACGCGTCACCTATCCGGCTTCATAAAACCCCGCAGTTAACAACATCGCGTGGACTCTTCATCGAACTATCTTACACTCTACATCATGTCAAAGAAAAAGAGAAAAAAAAATATTGACAAAGGAGTCTTACTCCGAAATATATTTCTTAAAAAATAAACACTCGTTTATTTTATAAAAAATTTCGCGTTGCAGTTTTTGGTTTCAAACGTATTTATACGTATTTTATTCTTCAAATTTCACTCAGTGCCTCTAACGGATATAAACAACAACCAAACAAAAAAAAGAACTACCCAGATTTTCAAAATGCGTGACCACGCGTCACCTATCCGGCTTCATAAAACCCCGCAGTTAACAACATCGCGTGGACTCTTCATCGAACTATCTTACACTCTACATCATGTCGAAGAAAAAAAGAGAAAAAAGATTAACAAAGGAGTCTTACTCCGAAATATATTTCTTAAAAAATAATCACTCGTTTATTTTATAAAAAATTTCGCGTTGCAGTTTTTTGCTTCAAACGTATTTATACGTATTTTATTCTTCAAATTTCACTCAGCGCTTCTAACGGATATAAACAAAAAACATCCATATATATATATATATATATATATATATATATATATATATATATATATATATATATATATATATATATATATGGTCACGAATACGAAATACGAAAGTGCATAGCCGGCGGCTTTATTTAGAATTCAATATGGGTGCTAGCATTCACCACTAGCTTTTCGAGACGCCTGGGAACACTGAAAATCATCAATGTCACTTGACTTAGGTAATCTAATTATAATCGGTCCGTCAGTGTGATTATATATATATATATATATATATATATATATATGTATATATATATTTCCGTAAAAATATATTTTCTTATAATATATATCAATCCTTATTTAAGAAGCTCAATGTAACTACAGAGCTATATAGAGAATAAATGACAAAAAGTTATATTCCAAAATTCATGATGTTGACCATCTTATAATTTATTCCTTTAATTCAGTTGACTTATACAATTCTTGACAGTATCTGTTTCGTAGCGCAAAAACAATCACTTAATTATTATATCAATCAATGAATCTATTATGCCTTTAACTCATCAGAAGAAATAGCAACAATCAATCCGTCCAAAGGAATTTAAGTGTGATTTGACATGGTTAAAATCCGAAAATTGTAGAGAGACTGTAAATACTTTTTTATTTTTTTCTCATTTTTTATTTGGCAATTTATAACTGCAATAAATTGCGGTTTCCCTTAATGCCTTAACTAGCAAATTCAAGCATTGCTACAAATATAATTTGCTGATTTCTTTATGTCCTCTGATGAGAAGAATAACAAGAATAGCATTCTTTGAAACTCCGCGGAATAAGGACTTTGTAAATTGTTTTTTGAGTATTCAGTCGAACAAAAAATTTTGATTGTAAAGTTCAACTTAGAGTTTTTTAATTTTCTGTCTCTTATAGTAAGCTCTACTCTCTATTGTGTATTGAGCTTTTTTTAATTCGGTTGAGATTAAATTGTCTATATATAAATATTGTTATTTTTATTAGTTTGAAGTTTACCATTGTCAAAAACGACATTGTTTTTGCACCAATTTAATAATTAGACTACTTAAGCGACGTTGAGGATTTTCAGTATCGGATGGGTGACCATTTGGGAATATTAGGCGTTTCATGTCGTGGAACAGTGGCACCTTCTTGAAAAAAGGAACAAGATCAGTTTATTTGAAATGTCACTGATATTTTGAAACATGATTTATGTATTGATTTCATGTAGATAAAACGAAACTTCTTGCCTTAAACAATTACAAGAAACCGTCTCAATCACCAATTGCCATAACTCCGCTACCTGAATGATCTTCGTTCAAACTCCTCGACTTATCATTAAGAGGCAACATGAATTGAATGAAACACAGTTAAGACATTGTAAAGGTTGTTACAATGGATGTGGGCTCTCTTTACCCTGCTAGAAAATTACTCACGCCTGATTATATCTCTACAAAGCTACCATTCGTTTATGCATATATTTTGTCTGCATACCAAAAGTTACCCCCTACCCGACCGGGCACTCCATCTAAATATCTGAGTCAGACATTGTCGTATATTCTAACCTGTTTGAAAAATCAGGTCATATGGGCTGGTGCATCTACCGCTAATTTTTCCCTCTTAGTCAGGGTCATTCCAAAAAAGAAGTTTCAGGGCCATGTGAACAGACATCCTGCTGCACCATTTCCTGTAGATAGTCCCAAATAGTAACCCTTTACGTCCAAATGGCACTGTGCCCTTTTTAGGGTAAATAACAGTAAAAAAAAAAAAAATCTTGATTACAAAAAATCGACCTCATTTTTCAAACAGGTTACAATATACGACAATATCTGACCCAAGGAGTGCCCGAAACATCGTGTATGGACGAGTAGGGGATAACGTTTTGATATGTATACAGGGTATATTAGACATAATTAATTCTCGTTAGATCGCTGAAGTTAAGAGACGCCGAGTCTGGTCAGTACTAGATTGGGAATACCGCACAAAATAGTCGCGAAGGGCCAAGGAGGATGGAAGCACCGGAAAGAGAGCACTAATTAGACCTTCACTGGATAAGTGCGAAAAATAGTTGAAAGTTTGAGGCGAATCGTATGGTCAACTACATTTCCAGTGAAGACCAATGACCATTGTCAACGAGAAACCATTGGTAAGCGGGTGTTGCGATAATGCAAAATCATTTTAAAAGGCTATCAAAAGAAGTACCCAGAAATATGAGTGAGACTTGTTGTCACATAGACTCCAGGGAACACCACATGTTATTATCAAGAAGTAATCTCTGATGATGACCCAAGTGGGAATTTCTACTTCATACAAATCAGAATATCCAACTGAAATATGATGGAAATCCTTGAGCGCGGAAATCAACTAACACAACCGATTAATTCTAAGCAACCACAGGTAAGTTAAAATAGAAATAGTGTTTTAAAATATGGAAAGAAATATCAGTGAGCCCAACAGGACGGAAATGGGAAAAGATCCCGTAAACTGACATACCACCGCCATAATTCTCTGTCAAAAATAAGAACCAACTTTGGTTGGTAACACACAAATACGATCGTGAATTGTCAAGGGGGGGGGGGCTAGTAAAACGAGACTGCTGAGATTATACGTGGTAGGCGTGTAAAGTGGCCGTTACGATTGGACCCGTGTTCGTTACAGTTCAAGCATCTCTCTGCCCTCCCCCCCACCGACGTTGTCCGACACCGTCGAAAAGAAACAAACAACAAAAATATATAAATCCGGGTCGGCAATTTTTCATTTTTAAAAAGCGCATTTTTTACCGTTACTATCCTGTCTCGACAACACTTTCAAAGTCTCTAGCTGCCACATGTCCACCTAATCTGGCCGCCTTTCTCTTTCTTCTGATCGCACGCTGGTCACAGCCGGCCCATTCATGTCTTCACTTTTCACTTTAGTCTCCTTCGGTGCCGACTTTTTTCTCCTCGACCACGTGATATCCTTTTTTTTTTCTCGAGCACACCTGCCAATTTGCATACGCGCCCAAACGCTGCTCCCGCTGCTAACACAATCGCTTGCCACCCATCCTTCGACTGCTGCTAATATTTTAATACGCGCTTATATGCGCTCTGTTACAGAACAGAGCTGTAAAATTTTCAACCGATCTCGCTAGTATTTATTATTGCAGTTTATCTAACATAGTGTTGGACGCTGATTTTCTAAGCTCGCCCTAGAATTTTTAAATTAGAGACATCGTATCGAATACATGGATGTCGCGTATGTTTTGCTAATACGAACGAACTACTTATCGATTGCTCGACGAACTAGTGACTTAGTGACCTTAATTTATGTCTATAAGCATAAGGGAAATACTAATCTCCAAATATTTCCTAACATATACAAACCCGCTGACTTAGATAAATAGACAGCGTTTCGTGAAATGTACAGTTAGAAAAAAAAAAACGAAAAGATTAGCAATTGATTTTGCTCAGCAATAATAAGAAAATACCGCAAGAAAATCGCTTTCATGTATATTTTTTGCTTGCTCGCGTCAAATGATTTCTCTCTCTCTCTCTCTCTCTCTCTCTCTCTATATATATATATATATATATATATATATATATATATATATATATATATACTTTATGTGTGTATATATAGACATATATAGTTGTGTATACGCAGACATATATATGTTTGCGTATATACATGTATGCAAGTATATATATATATCAATATATATATAAGTATATGTATAGATATTAAGATGTGTGTGCATATATATATGTTTCTACACATATATATATATGTATACATATATACGTATATATATCTATATGTATATATATATAGAGAGAAATATATATATATATATGAATATATAAATATATAGAGATGTGAATATAAAGACATGCATATGATTGTGCATAAATGTATGTATAATCGAACCTACATATATATATATATATATATATATATATATATATATATATACACACACACACATATATATTTACGGGCTATATATATATATATATATATATACACATATTAATACATGCATATACATATATGCCGAATGTTTATATATATATATATGTATGTATTAATTTCTATTTATATATATATATATGTATATATGTATATGCATATATATATGTGTGTGTGTGTATGAACACTTATATAATTATGAATTTACATATACGTGTGCGTTCCATCAAACATATACATATCTATATTTATATATATAGGTATATATATATATACATATATATATATATATATATATATATATATATATATATATACTCGTGAAACAAGTGGCTATTTGTAGCAGCGGGATGTGAGCATGTTTATATAACAATAAACAAGTATATATATATACTTGTTTATATGTTGTATGTATATATAACAATAAACAAGTATATATATATATATATATATATATACATATACACATATATAAGTGTGTGTGTGTGCGCGCGCGCGTGTGTGTGTGTATAAACGCGCCAACTATTATTTGTTGGAGATAGTTGTAATCTTTCTAAGGTGTCCGACTGCGGTTATCGCGTCATCAAAGCATAGTTAGTTTTAAAAGGCCAAACGCAGATCAAAAAGTTAAAAGGAAAAAATGTTTGAAAATGTTTTGGCATAATATAATATTTATATAAATATAAATAAATACAAAAAGTCAAACTGTGTTTTATTCAAATGTTTGTCCTGTTTGGCGTTTTGTTTTTGAATGCATCTTTTTCCCCTTTTTTTCTTTTTCTTTTTCTTTTTATAATTTCTGATTCTTTTCCGCTTTTTTCTTTTTCTTTTTCTTTTTTAATTTCTTATTCTTTTCCGCTTTTTTTTCTCCTACTATTTCTTTTTCTATCATTTTTTCTCTTTATTTTCCTTCCTCTTTATTTTACTGTTTTCATTCGAATTTTTATTCGTTTAGTTATTCCTCTTTAAGTTCTTCCTTCGTTTCTTTTTCCATATCATCTAGCAATTTTCTGCATTTTCTTATTCTATCATTTTTTTCTTTCTTTCTTCTTCTCACCATCACTTTTTCTTGTTTTTTTCTTCTACTTCCTTGTTTTTTTTTAATTTTTTATTTTGTTTTCGTCGTTCTCTTTTTCTTGCCTCCTTTTTTCGCAAAACCAATCCTCCTTTTTTTTCCATATTTTATTTTCTAATAATTTTTTCATTTATAATCTTTTTGTTCTCATAAATCTCTTTTTTCCTTCTCTTTGTCATACTCCTCTTCTTCCTTCATATTTTACTTTCTTCGCTTTCCTGTACGTCTTCTTTTTCTTATCCTCTTTTTCTTTTCCAAACCAATTCTTCTTCTTCTTTTTCTTCCGTGTTCTTCTTCTTCTTTTTTCTTTTTTCTTCTTCTGCCTTCTTCTTGTTCCGTCTTCTTCTTCTTCTTCTTCTTCTTCTTCTTTTTCTTCTTCTTCCGTCTTCTTCTTCCGTCTACTTCTTCTTCTTCTTTTTCAGTCTCCTTCTTTTTCTTCTTCTGTCTTCTTTTTCTACTCCTTCTTTTTCTGTCTTCTTCTTTTCTGTCTTCTTTTTCTTCCGTCTTCTTCTTCCGTCTTCTTCTTCTTCTTCTTATTTTTCTTCTTCTGTCTTCCGTCTGCTTCTTTTTTCTTTCGTCTTTCATCTTCTTCCTCTTTTACTTCCTCTTTTACTTCCTCTTTTCTTCCGTCCTCTTCTTCTTCTTCTTTGTCTTCTTCTTCTTCTTCTTCTTCTTCTTCTTCTTCTTCTTCTTCTTCTTCTTCTTCTTCTTCTTCTTGTTCTTTTACTAATTCGCCTTGATTATATTCTTCTCCGTCTTTTACAATTTGTCTTCTACAAATAAATACTTCCTCCTTTTTGTCACTTGGGTTTTCTATAATTTTTATCTTATTCATCCATACTTTTTAGTCATCAATTTTATTCGTATCCCCTTTCTCTTCATCACAGACACATTCTATTTCCTTCTATTTTTTAAACTATGCTTCTTCTTCTTTTCATTATTATCCTCAACTTCCTTTCATTTACAAACTCTTTATCCGTGTTTGTCTTTATTGCATTACAAACAGAGAAAACCGTTAGCATGGCTGAACCGTGACTCTCGCAAAGCATTATCGGCAATCCATACACTTACCGGCATTCAACAACCGTCAAAAACGATTTTCCCGCCATGATTTTCCCGCCGTAATTTTCCCGCCATTACACTCTCTTTATTTTCTGATCCGTTTCAGTATTTTTAGCTTTTCCATACTATAACTAAATAATTTTACCTTTGCCTTTGACTCGGTCAAAACTAAACTGGGCTTTTCCATTTTTAAGAGACAGGTATTTTAACATTCCGATTTTGATAACGTTCTAAAAAGTCAAAATGTTGTGTCGAAAGAAAAACATGCATTACTTATATATATATATATATATATATATATATATATATATATATATATATATATATAATAGTACAGAAGTTCAGAAAAGCATTGGTACCGTTGGTTTCAAGCCCAACATAAAGGGGACCAGTTAATGGTAAAACGTAAATGATGTCAGGCTCTCATGAGCCATGTTGTTTCTGCTTGAGGAAAAAATTTCAGGCCCACATTTATTTTTTTATAATGATGTTCATTTTTATTTAACTATAGCTTATTCCTTTCTCTGTATATTTTATTTTATTCTAATATGAATTTTCTAATTTTTTAATTTTTTATTTAATGCATTTTAATAAATATGTACTATTCTGTTATTGCATGGTTTCCGGTCGGCCTTCTGTTAATTTTAGCTGGTGCAAGGGAGATAATTACTTTATCTAATTTCAGTTAAGGGGAGATAATCCATGTTTCAGTTGGTCCAAGGGAGGTAATTAATCTATCTTATTTATTTTTTAACATTTTTTATTTTATTTTATTTTAAATAGTTTGTGCAGCTTATGTTGTGGTGGGAAATTTCTGCCCATCAGTTTCAGGAATAGGTATCCCACTCGTGTTTTTGTGTTGAGGGAAAACGGAGGTGAGAACCAAATGATGTTTCGCCTCCTGTTGCGCCTGTCTTTTGTTAGGCGATGTTAGGTTGGCTAGTATTTAATGCTTTCCGTGAATCCGGTTTTTTGGAGCGCTTCATTGTAATATGAGGCTGCTTGGTTGAAGATATCGGCGTTAGATGAGAGCGTGGAGATTCTTTTGCTTATATTGGCAATCATGTTTTTGAAAACTGTAGGGGGTGACAGTATCCTTTGTTTATGTACCTAAGTGTCTCATTGGGTTTGTGGAAGGGTCTGTGTGTCTTGTTATTTAGATTTAGGGTTGTGTCTAGGAAGTCTACTTCATGTAGGTTGGTGCTAATTGGTATTTTAAAACCTAGTTCATGAAATGTTTTGGTTAAATCTTTTCTAAGCTTATTCCGTTGTGATCGCATGAGTGACAAAGGTCATCGTCTCTATAAAAACAAGGATAAAGACAGCACTAGCCGCCCGAGTATGGCAGCTAAAAGATAACGGAACACCATTCAGCATTAAATGGAGGATCATAGAGAGAAGAATATTCTTAGATTTTTTAATTAGACTAGCCAAAGAAGTTTCCTGGTTGCTATTTATGTTTTTATTGCTAAAAATGATGTGTGGTTAGAGATTGTCTGCTTTATTAAAGTACAAATGGATCAGATGTAAGTGTATGTTTGGGTGCATTGTGGATACTGTTGTTGGTATTTTATATAAGATTGTTATTAAGGTTTCCCCGCCTTATTCAGTGCATGGTATATGCGGTTGGTGATGACCTTTAAAATATCTGCAGTATATGCTGTGATGTTTTTGGTATTGCCTTAATCGGTACTGTTGGTCAGAGAAAAGATTAGCTTTTTTAAGGTGGTAGGTTACCGCTTGATTGATTAATGACTCAAGGATTGTAGAGAAGAGAACGGCAAGCTGATAAGGCGATAATTGAGTGGGTCAGTTATGTCACCAGAATTTTTGTACATTGGTAACAGAGAGGCAATTTTTTTTTGTGGAGTTTGGAGTAAGGATGTGGATGAATTATTGGAGATACCATTGCTGAACTGATTTCCAAATTATTATCTCAGTTACAGTGTATGAATAAATCACATTTTTATGGATACATTTATAATCGAGAGGGGAATCTTCCTTTTTTTGGCAATTACATTTGGTTTTCTTGGCCAAAGGAAAAGGAATTGCTTGGGCATCTTTAATTTTCTTGTTATTAGAGGCTATGATTGTCTGGGCTAAATTAGGCATTGTAGCGTATGATATCTTGATAGATTTTTTGTTAAACAAATTGCTATACCTATACGGATACTTAGAAGAATTTTCAACAATATTTTTTAAAAAATGGCCAAAGACCCTAGTATTTTAATGTGATGTTTTGAATATAATAAACAAAGTTTCATTTAATTCGGACAAAACACTAAGAAACGGGGCCTAATTAGAGTTGGGGCCCGTTTTTTTTTGTCAACCTGTATATATATATATATATATATATATATATATATATAAAGCCTCACTCACTCAATGCCAAAAACGCTATACACATTTTGAATGCTAACACAATCACAAGTATACTTTCAAATATTCTACTGGTATTTTATTTCTCCAAATCAATCATCCCCGACAGAATTTTGATGAACCTACTGTGCGGTCCAAAATATCTGCAAAGTTATAATACTAATAAATCACCTCGATTTTCGTTTTCAAATATAAAACACTTATTATCTAGTTAATTCAAATTTACGGAAAGCTTGCGGGGTATTTTTTGTAATAGTTAGGAAAATTAAGTGAATCAAAAGATTTGGAAACAACTGTTTATTAACGCATTTCCAAGGCTGCTGCGAAGGAGGTGGGCTCCATCTACTGTGCTAGAAAACTACTTACGCCTGTACCTCTATAAGGCCACTATTCGCCTATATGTGGAGTGACATTTGGGCTGGTGCATCTGTTACTTGTCTCTCCCTCCTGGGCAGGATTCCAAAGAGAGCGGCCAACCTGATAGGTCCTGAACTGTCATCATTTCCCATCAACGAAATGTTGCACCACTCTGCCTGTTCTACAAGTACTTTAATGGTGAATGCTCTGACGAACTACAAGTACTTTTGAATACCCACGACAAAGCAGCTAAATCCCACCTCTTCATATTAGAGATCCCTAGGTGTAAGAAGGCCTTCTACGCCAATCGTTTCTTCGTCATAACTGCTAGACTTTGGAACTTCCTTCCGGAATTCTGCTTTCCAAACTGCACTGACATGTAGAAGTTCAATTGTAATGTGAACAAACATCTTGCTACTCATTCCCTTCATAATATCCTTGCAACTTATGTCCCCGATCGTAGCCCCCTACTTCAAAGTGGAACTGTGTCTTGTTTGGGGTGAAAATTGAAAAAAAAAGTTTTACACATTGTACCATAATGGTAATTGAACCATATCTCATTAAATTCTAAAAAGAAAAACATTAAATTATATTCAAAAACCCAGTTTTGAGAGAAAAAAATAACTATGATTGTTAGCATTGAACCTTATTCTCAATCAAGTCCATCAACCTTCTAACAACCGAAGATATAAAATTTCCATTTTCCAGGAGAAATTTGAAAAGATAGCTCTTCAATATTCTTGCAAAGATACGTCTTACTATTGAATTGGTGTCATTCTTGCAACCCTTCTTTTTAATAATTGATCAGATTTCAATCCGGACTCTGCGAAGGCCAATCCATCAGTTGTTCATCAAATATTCCTTAATCTGAAAGACAACCTTTTGTAAATCGAGAAGTGTGGCTTGTCGCGTTATATTGTCGGACAGAGAGATTGTGTTTGATATTAATATTTTGTGAACCTTTAGTATGGGGAATCCCAGATTAATTGCTTTAGAAATAGAAAGTTATGTAAGCATATTTTGATTTCCCATTAGTGAGTTAGCAGGGTCACAAGGGTTGGGTTTGTTAGGCATCAAACTCAGGTCATCGTTGAACGACCTAGATAGAATGCACCGCAAATTAAGGGGTGACACGGGAATTGCGGGTAGGCTTCCGGCTAACGACCACATGGGCCGAGAGTTGGTCTAGGCAGCAGATGAAACAGACGGGAAATTGGGTCCCTCCCGACAATCAGGGTCCGAGATGATAGGCTTGCCTTGAATAAAAGATTGAAGCTTTAAATCCCATCTTGTTGTTCATTAATGAATCTGTCTGCAACGACTACTCCCGAACAAGATGGCAGTCCAGCGACCAGAAAATATCATCCGCTGGCCAAGGCAATCAGGTATGTTCACATTACATTTGCACATACACATCTTTGAAACCTTCCAAGGCAAAAGAAACGGTGTAAGAATAAGAACACGCACACACATATAACAGTGAACTGTACGTAAGAGCATACACACCCACGCACGTATATATGTGAGAACAGTGATAAACACACAGACCCGTAAAACGTTTACGGTAACAAATCAAGACAACAAATTTTCTTCCAAAAACGAGCAATAGTTCGCTGAATTCATTTTAGCACACACAAAAAACAAAACAAATAATAAATAAACAAATAAATAAAATAAAACAAATAAATAAAATTTGAAAAAAAAACCCAGAAAAGACCCAACGATTTTACTTTTTTAGAGAAATGACGGTCATCAGTTTTTAGAGGCTTTACTTTAAAGTGTTTTGTAATAGGAAGAAGTGTTTTGGGGATGAGCTGCGTTTAGAAAAACATTCTCAATGAAACGTTTTGCATACGGTAAACAAAACAATAGCAAAAACATAAACTATTCGTGAATATTTTTTTTTTAATTTCTTGTGAAAATAAGGGGATTCATTAGCTGAGACACTAGAGGTAGTCTGAATCGATTAATTAAGAACCGTGATTTTAGGAGTCAGGAAAATCGTTATCAAAATGTCTCTGCTCATTTATATAATTTATAATTCATTGAAAGGTGTTTATAAGAGTTAATGTTTATGTCTTTTTATATTGGAAAGTTCAGTGAGAAAGATTGAAAATATTTCAATTAAGGAGTTGTTTTAAATAAGCAGACGACATTAAGGGATTCAACCAGAGTCATTGTGTGTGTCTGTGGGTTCGCTAATGTTTATATGTGTAAGTGGAGAGATGTCGCAGATATTAACGCCCAAAGATGCGCGTCCAAGGACATCAATCCATAGTCTAGGTCAACTGGGTTCTGTTAGTTGATTGAAGAAAAAATGGCTTTTTATAGGATTTAGGTGGCCCCCAGAAAGACCATTACAACTAAATTCGGAAAATTTTCTGATGTATCCAAAATATAATTATTTGTTTTTATTCAGAATTTAGGTGGCTCCCAGAAAGACTATTTCAAATAAATTCAGAAAGGTTTCTGATTGATCCAAAATATAATTATTTGTTTTTATTCATGATTTAGGTGGCTCCCAGAAAGACCATTTCAACTAAATTCGGAAAGTTTTCTGATTGATCTCAAATATAATTATTTGTTTTTATTCAGAATTTAGGTGGCTCCCAGAAAGACCATTTAAAATAAACTCAGAAAGTTTTCTGATTGATCCCAAATATAACTATTTGTTTTTATTCAGGATAGTGTATGCGCAGACGACATGCATACAGACGCGTTTACGCATTTTGATTTTGTAGTAGTCGATGTGTAAACATAGATAACTACACTGCCAAAGATCCGGCCCAAATGATTACTTTTCTGCCTCCCTGGTAACGTTTCTACCGTAGGCGAGAGTCGGTGTCTTTAAGAAGTCATCCTTTGATTCAACTATCAAGGCCGTCCATCGTAGCTAAAGTTACTTCAGTGGATAGAACATTGCGAAAATCTGTTTTTAGACAATGATCCATGCTATTCGCTTCTGATATTTTATACCACTCAAAGAGGATGGACTAAAAAACTGAGACAGCTCGATCAGAAGACCAGGAAACTTATGACCATGCACAACGCACTACATCCGTCTCGTGTTACTTGTACCAATCCAGTTTTCGTTGGAGTTAAAAAAATAAGGTATAGTTTTGGAACGATACTCGTATGACAAACGCGCTGTGGGCACGCATTCACGATGATCGTTTATCGCTGGCAAATGTGTACTGAGAATGCTGGTGACAATATAGAAAAAAAAATCTAGAGCAAAAACAGTCGCTCATTTTAATCGTACCACTCCCGTCTTCGTAGCTTTTTAACGTTTTACGTAAAAAAAATATAGGAAGCTTCTTTTTTGAACGACTTTCGTATGACAAAACGCGCTCCGGACGCCCATGCACAGCTATTCTCGCTAGCAAAAGTGCATATAGAAGAGTGGTGACTATGTAGGTATATACATTCTGGAGCATAAAATGTCACTCGCTTTAACCGTATCACTCCCGTCTCCGTAGCTCTTTATCTTTTTGAGTAAACAAAAATAGAACGCTATATTTTTTTGAAAGAGCTTTGTACGACAAAGTGCGCTTTCAAACGCCCTTGCGCAGCCATAGCTCATCGCTGGCAAAAGCGCATTGAGAATGGTGCTATTCTACGTGGAGAAATGAATTCTCGTACACAAAAAGGTCGCTTGTTTTAATAGAACTACTACTGTCTTCGTAGCGCTTCAACTTTTTGAGTTAAAAATAGGAGGCTTTACTTTTGGGACCAGCTTCGTATGTTATAAAAATGTCATTTTTTTTTTTACTTGAGTTGCATCTTAATGAAATAAATAAAACAAATCAGTTCTACAAATAGAAGAAAAAACATTCCTAACATTTTCTATTCATTTTCATCAGCGTCTAACCTCTTTATTCCGACCCCACCCCCTAAAAAACATGCCGTGGAATTGCCTGTTTGTCTTTTTTTTCCGAGGAAAATATTAACTGTCCCTGATAAGTTGTTTAGTGAACGAACGCTATTCAACAAAACTCGTGTAAGACAAAAACAAATATTAGGAAAAAATATATAAACATATTTTCATGCTTTGGAATGAAAACTACTCACACACACACACACACACACACACACAAATGCACACACACACATACATATTGAAGAGAGAGACAGGGTGATATATATATATATATATATATATATATATATATATATATGTATGTATATGTAGTAAGTTATAAAAATATATATGGCAATTAAGCTACACAGAATATTCTGCGTTTCATTCTCGTGAGAAATCGTCAGACTTATGCGTTATATATTTTATATATTTAGCTTAATTGCCATATATATTTTTATAACTTACTACCTAGCTCTACCTATGTATTGAGCATGTTTAAGTAAATACTAGAAATTTATGCACGTAATGATATTTTCGTATTAATTTATGTGATTAAATGAAGTAGTTATATATATATATATATATATATATTAATTTTATTTATACAAACATTAATGGCTACATATGTGCATACATGTTTCTGTAATCACCCACGTCGGGGGATTACGTCTTCAGGCCAAGAACTACCTTCAAAAGTGACATTTCCACCAAATACATTTTTCTATTTCGTTTATCAAGTTAAAAATACAACCTGGGTGGGAGTCAAATAAAAAAAAAAAAAAAAAAAAAAAAAAAAAAACGGTAAAAGGATGAGTGAGGTCTATGAAGATGATAAACATCTTTTTTCTTTTCCCCCTCACCCATCTAACTTAACTTTTGGCTTTTTATGGCATAGGGTACTTGAGAGTTTCGTTTTCTTGTCTTAGAGTCTGTAAGTTAATAACCTTAGCTATGGTCAACCAAGTACTGACCGGTGCCTTTTTAATCTACCTCCACCCACACATACACGCAACACACACATAACACATCCATACACAGACACTGCCAACACACACATACACACATTAATCCATATATTCAAAAGCGAATCCATGCTGAACACTTTTTGTTTTATTTACTGAAACTAGACAATGATTCTGAAACTACGTAGAAGATAAAGTAAAAGTTACATTAAGGTAAATAAAAAAATATAAATAAATAAAAATAAAATACATAAATAAATAAATAAATAAATAAAAATAAATAAAAATAAAAAATATATAAAAAATATAATAAAAAATAAAAAAATAAATAAATAAGATAAATAAGAATAAAAATAAAATTAAATTAAAACAAATAAACCAACAAAATGTGAATAAATATAAACCCGAAAGTTATCTAAACCCCACATGTACCTATATGCGTGTATCAATACACTTATAAATGTCTAACATTTATCTACACCCGCGCATATATACACACACACATTTCAGACATACAGAGACAAATAATAGTATTTTTCTTTACTTATGTAGCGTGGTAACATCTTCGTATATGCAATATTATGCTACCCGACTACAGACGGGTGTATATATATATATATACATATACATATATATATATATATATATATATATATACATATACACACATATACACATACATACACATATATACACAAACACACACATACATACATACATAAATACATACATATACATATATATATATATATATATACATATACACATACATACATATAAACACACACACAACAGACATACATATACATATCCACACATACATACATATATAACATATATATAAACAACATTCGGACATCCATACATTTTTGTAATCTATATTGTAATTCTATACGAGGCAGCCTATTCTAATAGTTCAGAAATATACGTGTGTATACATATATCTACATACAATAGACACAGAGACACATCCACATACAAACATACACACAGATACATAGATACAGATATATATATATATATAAACATACAAACATACATGCATACGTAAAATACACTTATATATCCAAAGTCACACAAATATAAATATAGACATATATATATATACATGCATACATGTACCGTGCCACCAAATGATACATCTAAAGTAGAAACAGACATGAATACACCTACTATATAAATTCACTTTTTCTATCAAATTCCACACGTCTAGTTATGTTTCATGGCCCCATCCGCTTGTTACACTTTCCTAAGTTGTAGGTTTTTACCGTAAAAATTGACACTACGTAAAAATTTATATTGAATTCAGCATGAAGTTCATAGGGTTATCCTCATATTTAACAAAGATTCTTTCGATGGTAAGGCAGATATACATAAGATGTATCACGACACAATAATAATATATAATAACATATGACAGAAAACAGAGTATTTAGGTTATACAAACCTAGTATATAAGCTTATATATTGTAGTACTTACCTTCATCTTTGCTTATTCACTCTAAAACCCTTATTCCTTTCTCTTCCATTCACCCTTCATTCCTTACTTTCTTTCATCTATTTTTTTTTTTTTTTTTTTTTTTTTTTATTAATAAATTTTTTTTTTCTACCCGGGTATATAAAGATCATATATCCATACATGCACACACCCAAAAATATCCATATGCATACATTATTACGAGCTTCACTCAAAACGATCTATTACTCCTTTAGTTCAAATATACCTTCATACAGGTACTTATTTCGGCTAGTAATACCATAACTGCTCGATGAAGTAGAATATTAAGTGACTTACGTAACCCATATGGGTATGATTATAGTTGCGACCTCACTTATCCTCTTTGTGGGGGGGGGGTTATTTGATGGGGGTTAGTTGTACTTATAGCAGTTCCATTATCCTAATTTAGAGTTCCTTAAGTGCATGTATTCTGAAATGTTTGCAGGATATAGCAGTTTCTTGTTTAATATTCAATAATTTTTCTCGGTCTTTAAACCTAGTTATCTCAAGTTTTTCTGATAAGCATAATAGACATGGTGAGTTCAATGAGTGGCAAGTATTGGCCCTTCTAATAATATTCCATTCTATACTAGGTGTTTTATTTTCTCTAACTAATTTCCAGTAATATAACGATAAGGAAGTGTCCTTTTCATATGTTTGATTATTCATCGAGCGTGTATGTCCATAGAATCTATTTTTGAAAGTCATTTGGGTACTCCCTATGTAGAATCTTTCGTCCCTTGGGTTCTCCACCGGGAATATCCTTGCTTGGTATACTACCGATGAGGTCAGACATTCATTTTTTATTGGGCATTCCTCATGTTTTTTACAGTTACATTTATTCACCGCAGTGTTTGCACTAGTATTCTCCCCTTCTCTATTAGTCGTCTTTAAAATTCTTCCATTATGCTTTTTTATAATCCTTTCCAAATTATCACTACAGCTGTAACTTAATTTTAATGTATTTTTATTAAATATTTTATGTAATATATTATTTGGTGGGAAATGACGTTACTTTAGATCTGGATTTAAATGCTTATAAACCATATATGAAGGATAACGCTAATCCTATTTATATACACCCGCAGTCTAACCATCCACCATCCATTATTAAACATATACCGTTATCTATTGAAAGTAGAATAAGTAACAATTCATCTAATGAAGTAACTTTCAATAATTGCAAAGCTATTTATAATACAGCACTTAAAAATAGTGGATATAAGGACATAGAGATAAAATATAAAGTAAATAACACTAGCACAAATGGATCTAGAAATCGTGGTAGGAAAATTATTTGGTTCACACCCCCCTTTAACATTATGTTGAAAACAAAACTTGGTGCAAAATTTTTACAACTTATTAATAAGCATTTCCCACCAAATAATATATTACATAAAATATTTAATAAAAATACATTAAAATTAAGTTACAGCTGTAGTGATAATTTGGAAAGGATTATAAAAAAGCATAATGGAAGAATTTTAAAGACGACTAATAGAGAAGGGGAGAATACTAGTGCAAACACTGCGGTGAATAAATGTAACTGTAAAAAACCTGAGGAATGCCCAATAAAAAATGAATGTCTGACCTCATCGGTAGTATACCAAGCAAGGATATTCCCGGTGGAGAACCCAAGGGACGAAAGATTCTACATAGGGAGTACCCAAATGACTTTCAAAAATAGATTCTATGGACATACACGCTCGATGAATAATCAAACATATGAAAAGGACACTTCCTTATCGTTATATTACTGGAAATTAGTTAGAGAAAATAAAACACCTAGTATAGAATGGAATATTATTAGAAGGGCCAATACTTGCCACTCATTGAACTCACCATGTCTATTATGCTTATCAGAAAAACTTGAGATAACTAGGTTTAAAGACCGAGAAAAATTATTGAATATTAAACAAGAAACTGCTATATCCTGCAAACATTTCAGAATACATGCACTTAAGGAACTCTAAATTAGGATAATGGAACTGCTATAAGTACAACTAACCCCCATCAAATAACCCCCCCCCCACAAAGAGGATAAGTGAGGTCGCAACTATAATCATACCCATATGGGTTACGTAAGTCACTTAATATTCTACTTCATCGAGCAGTTATGGTATTACTAGCCGAAATAAGTACCTGTATGAAGGTATATTTGAACTAAAGGAGTAATAGATCGTTTTGAGTGAAGCTCGTAATAATGTATGCATATGGATATTTTTGGGTGTGTGCATGTATGGATATATGATCTTTATATACCCGGGTAGAAAAAAAATTTATTAATAAAAAAAAAAAAAAAAAAAAAAAAAAAATAGATGAAAGAAAGTAAGGAATGAAGGGTGAATGGAAGAGAAAGGAATAAGGGTTTTAGAGTGAATAAGCAAAGATGAAGGTAAGTACTACAATATATAAGCTTATATACTAGGTTTGTATAACCTAAATACTCTGTTTTCTGTCATATGTTATTATATATTATTATTGTGTCGTGATACATCTTATGTATATCTGCCTTACCATCGAAAGAATCTTTGTTAAATATGAGGATAACCCTATGAACTTCATGCTGAATTCAATATAAATTTTTACGTAGTGTCAATTTTTACGGTAAAAACCTACAACTTAGGAAAGTGTAACAAGCGGATGGGGCCATGAAACATAACTAGACGTGTGGAATTTGATAGAAAAAGTGAATTTATATAGTAGGTGTATTCATGTCTGTTTCTACTTTAGATGTATCATTTGGTGGCACGGTACATGTATGCATGTATATATATATATGTCTATATTTATATTTGTGTGACTTTGGATATATAAGTGTATTTTACGTATGCATGTATGTTTGTATGTTTATATATATATATATCTGTATCTATGTATCTGTGTGTATGTTTGTATGTGGATGTGTCTCTGTGTCTATTGTATGTAGATATATGTATACACACGTATATTTCTGAACTATTAGAATAGGCTGCCTCGTATAGAATTACAATATAGATTACAAAAATGTATGGATGTCCGAATGTTGTTTATATATATGTTATATATGTATGTATGTGTGGATATGTATATGTATGTCTGTTGTGTGTGTGTTTATATGTATGTATGTGTATATGTATATATATATATATATATATGTATATGTATGTATTTATGTATGTATGTATGTGTGTGTTTGTGTATATATGTGTATGTATGTGTATATGTGTGTATATGTATATATATATATATATATATATATATATATGTATATGTATATATATATATATACACCCGTCTGTAGTCGGGTAGCATAATATTGCATATACGAAGATGTTACCACGCTACATAAGTAAAGAAAAATACTATTATTTTTCTCTGTATGTCTGAAATGTGTGTGTGTATATATGCGCGGGTGTAGATAAATGTTAGACATTTATAAGTGTATTGATACACGCATATAGGTACATGTGGGGTTTAGATAACTTTCGGGTTTATATTTATTCACATTTTGTTGGTTTATTTGTTTTAATTTAATTTTATTTTTATTCTTATTTATCTTATTTATTTATTTATTTTTTTATTTTTTATTATATTTTTTATATATTTTTTATTTTTATTTATTTTTATTTATTTATTTATTTATTTATGTATTTTATTTTTATTTATTTATATTTTTTTATTTACCTTAATGTAACTTTTACTTTATCTTCTACGTAGTTTCAGAATCATTGTCTAGTTTCAGTAAATAAAACAAAAAGTGTTCAGCATGGATTCGCTTTTGAATATATGGATTAATGTGTGTATGTGTGTGTTGGCAGTGTCTGTGTATGGATGTGTTATGTGTGTGTTGCGTGTATGTGTGGGTGGAGGTAGATTAAAAAGGCACCGGTCAGTACTTGGTTGACCATAGCTAAGGTTATTAACTTACAGACTCTAAGACAAGAAAACGAAACTCTCAAGTACCCTATGCCATAAAAAGCCAAAAGTTAAGTTATATGGGTGAGGGGGAAAAGAAAAAAGATGTTTATCATCTTCATAGACCTCACTCATCCTTTTACCGTTTTTTTTTTTTTTTTTTTTTTTTTTTTATTTGACTCCCACCCAGGTTGTATTTTTAACTTGATAAACGAAATAGAAAAATGTATTTGGTGGAAATGTCACTTTTGAAGGTAGTTCTTGGCCTGAAGACGTAATCCCCCGACGTGGGTGATTACAGAAACATGTATGCACATATGTAGCCATTAATGTTTGTATAAATAAAATTAATATACCTGCTCTGTTCACTCATTGAGCACTATTTTGGTAGACACGTGTTGTTTCATTGGATGTACTTCTAGGAAACTAAACTCTACTGGCTATATATATATATATATATATATATATATATATATATATATATATAACTACTTCATTTATTCACATAAATTTAATATACGAGAGTATAGATTTATGCGTAAACTTTAAGTATTTACTTCAAAAGTGCTCAATACGTAGGTAGAGCTAGTTAGTAATTTATAAACCACTAACCTAGTTCTAAAACAGATCCTTTGTTTGATAAAATGCATGCCCATTGGCTGATAGGAAGGGGCGCGGTGGATACTAGAAAGCTGATTGGCCAACTAGAAAACCTCAACATATATAAAAACAAGAAGCAACCACAGAATTCGCGCATAAGTCTGACGAATCCTATAGTTGGATGAAACGCAGAATACTCAGTGTAGCTTAATCGCCATATATATTTTATAAATTACTATATATATATATATGTATATATATATATATATATATATATATATATATATATATATATATATATATATATATATATATATATATATATGAAATGAACCATGTAGATATAAATATACATCGATTTGATTTAATATACGCAGATGCATAGAAGAATTTTGTCATTGAAAGGGGTAAATTGATAAAGGTGATGTATTTTAATGGGTGATGTAGATTTCTTCCTGTGCTTTCCTCGAAATTTTCTTCTACTTTTCGGCTTTGGAAATTTCGACAAAACTGCAAAAGAGTAAAAAAACAAAACAAAACAAAACAAAAAAAAAAGAAAACGGTAATTCAGTCAGATGACTGGCAGCAGGAAGACGCAAAAGAAAATGGCCCAGGCGGCACTTCCTTTCACGGGCGCTAATTACTCAAATTGAATTTTGACATCAAAAGATAAAAACAAAACAAAAAGAACGAAAAACGAAAATGTGTGCGTATTAACGCCAGTTATTTTAACAGCATTCATAGTTTTCTGTTTTATTCTTCTATTAATAATCATTGTGTTTCTTCTTTTATTAGTTGACATCTTTTCATATTCTTTTTTCTTTCTTTCCTCTCTTGTTTTTGGTTTTCATCTATTTTTCCCCCTGTTTTTTGCTTTTCTTTTTTCCTTTGCTTCTATTTCGGCTTTTCTTTCTTCTTTTTTTTTGTCTTTTCTTCACCATTTTCCTTTTATTTGCTTTTTCTTCTTCTTCTTCTTCTTCTTCTTCTTCTATATTTTTTCTTCTCCTTTTTCTACTCCATTTTATTTTTCTGCTTCTCCTTCTTCTATATTTTTCCTTTTTCCTCTTCTTTTTCTACGCCATTTTATTTTTCTGCTTCTCCTTCTTCTATATTTTTCCTTTTTTCCTCTTCTTTTTCTACGCCATTTTATTTTTCTTCTTTTTCTTTCTTCTTTTTTACCTACTTCTTCAGCTTCATTTTGGTTATTTTATTTCTTCTTTATATCCTTCTTACTTTTCTTTTTCTCTTTCCTTTCTTTTTCTTCTTATTCTTCCCGTCTTTTCATTTCTTCTATTTCTTCTTTTTCCTATTTCTTCTTCTTCTTCTTCTTCTTCTTCTTCTTCTTCTTCTTCTTCTTCTTCTTCTTCTTCTTCTTCGTCGTCGTCGTCGTCGTCGTCGTCTTTTATTTTTCTACTTTTTTCTCTGTTTCTTTTCCTTCTCATTCTTTTCGTCGTTTTTCTTTTTCTTCTTCTTCATCTTTGAATTAATTTCGGTAATTTTTTACGACCTGCTCCAGCGTAGTCTAAACACCCTCAACCTACCCATGTTAAGAACGGTTTTCGGAATAAATAACTCCTTCCCAAACCTCCCCATGTTAAGAACCGCTTTCGAGGTTGGGGGTTATTTATTCCGAAAACCGTTCTTAACATGGGGAGGTTGGGGTGTTTATAATACGCTAGGGCACGTCGTAAAAATTTACCTTAAATTCTTTCTTACTTTTCTTTTTCTTTCTTTCTTTCTTTCTTTCTTTCTTTCTTTCTTCTTCTTCTTCTTCTTCTTTCTTCGTCTATTAATCTCCTAATTATTTTCATTCTTTTTATATTTTTTCTTTTTCTTTGTTAAGTCATTCTAAATCTTTTTCTTTTATTTTCTCTATTTTTTCTTTGTCTTCTTTCGTTTTTGTTTTTATAGTTTTTATTCTTCTTCTTGCTTATTAACATCTTTTTTAATTCCTTTTTCCCCCCTTCTTCGTTTGCATCTAATTCTTCTAATTTTTCTTTCTTTTTCTTATTTTTTTTCTTATTCTTTATTCCACTTTTATTTCTTCATATACGCCGCATTCTCCTTGTTCTTCCTCTTCTTTCTCTTCTTTATCATCTTTTTCTTTTTTCGCTTTAACTTTTTAATTTTCTCCGCCTTTTATTTATTTCTTCCTCTTCTATTTATCGTGATTTTTTTCATTTGTTTTCTTTCATTTTTTTCCTTTTCGTCATCTTCTTTGTTTATTTTTTTGTCTACTTCATTGTTTTCTTCTTTTCCCCTTTTTGCTTCTATTTTTTATTTTTCTATTTCGTTGTCTTTTTTCTCGTCGTCTTTCCTTTCGTCTGCTCTTCTCTTTTTTCTCTTTTTTCTCTGCGTTGTTTTTGTCTTCTCATGTGATATTCGTTTTCGTTTTTGGTATCATTTCTGTTGCTCAGGAAATAGTTCACCATTATCATAAGGATGGTACATTTGTTCTCTCAGTTGTGCTGTTACTATTTTCACAAGTAGGCATGTTATAGGCCTATAGTTATCATCATCATCATCATCATCATCATCATCATCATCATCATCATTATTATTTCTGCTGTCATATTTTGTGTCTGGCTACTGCCATTGTCGATCCTATCTTGATAGGCGAATCATAGTAAATGACCATAGGCTACCAGCATCTTCTTTCTTTGGTCTTCCAGAACTTTCTGCAAAATTCTGGCGGTTCTCAACAATGCAGTCTTTTGAAGTACCCCAACATATTGCAATGGGTCTCCATTTTCACAATCCACTTGTCAAATCGTTTTGTCACACTCCTCGCAGTCCTCAGGACTCCCATGACAATAAGTACAACTTCTACCTTCTATAACTGCCACAATCTTGTTATCTCGCTTTTCATATCTTGGTAATTTTCGACCTTATTGTTGTTGTTGTTCTACGTCTTCCCCTTTTTCCTCTCCTCCTCCTCCTCTTCCTCTTCTTCTTCTTCTTCTTCTTATTATTATTATTATTCCACCTCTCTTTTTCATTCTATTATTTCGTTTTTCTTTGTATTTTTCTTCCTGTCTGTTCAATTCCTATTGTCAAGCTTTCATACATAAGAACAATTAAAGCATTTCGTGCCGCTTAAGTTGATGATAAAAGGTTCTCCTGTCAGAACATGTCGCTATTACGAATAAAATCTAAGAGTGTTTTTAGTTTTTTAGTTTATTTCTGGTGTGTTTGATCCATTAGAGAGCAAAGTTTCTGCTTCGTCATATTTAAAGTCAAAAGTTGTTTTTATGGAGAGTTAAGCACTGCGGTGTATTTTTTGTTGTTGGTTTTCGTAGGAGGTAGTAGGTTTTAGCAATAGAGGGTTTATAGCATTAGGTCATGACGGTGTTCTTTTAGAGAGAGAGAGAGAGAGAGAGAGAGAGAGAGACAGAGACAGAGAGAGAGACAGAGAGAGAGAGAGAGAGAAATAGTAGACGAGAAAGAGAAAGAAGTGAGGGTGAGTAGAGTAATTACTGTTGAAGAGATAAAGAGCGAGTTAAAAAGAATTAGAGATAGAATAGTGTTGTGACTGTTAAAGTGGTAAAAATAGATAGATAGATAGATAGATAGATAGATAGACAGACAGATAGATAGATAGATAGATAGATAGATAGATAGAGTAACGCGACTAGTGAAATATAAAAGAACGAGATATATAGAAAAACAGATAGAACAATAAACAGATAGAAAAATAGATGATAGATAGATATACATACATGATGCAACGTCTTGTCAGACGAGTGCTACTCCCTCAGACACTTAAATCCATGAGCCCTAAAGTGACTTCCATTTTTATAGACAAATGCCTGAGGGATTATCTATACACAGATGATGTTACAGAGTCTTAGCTTTGTACGACAGCTAAGTCTCTCTCTCGGTTCAAAATGTTGAGATCCAGCAACAAGCAAGAGCAAGATAGCCAGCTACAAGTTAAACTGCAGTCCAGCTTAATGCGGGTACTGGTCTCCGGCTTTATGTTTTTTTAAATCAGAGATTTGCTTCTCCTAGAAAGGTTGCCTTCACTACGGCTTACGGAAGCCCTCTCCACCCCCAGCACACACATACGCACAAACACACACGGTGCTAGTTGGCCGTTGACTCCCAAAAAGGGTTCATTCGCCCTTTGGAAGGTCTTGTTTTTAATCCTTCATGGAGACTAGCCACCCTCCTCACCAAACAAGTGGTGGGGGAACCAGTTTAGTCGCCGGTGACCCGACCATAAGCAGGTAGTACAGGGTTACATGCTACCAGTAGCATATGACATGACCTGACTGCATACATACATACATACATACATAATGGTGATTGCAACGTCTTGTCAGACGAGTGCCTCTCCCTCAGACACTTAAATCCACGAGCCCAAAAATGACTTCCATCCCCACAGGACCATTTTAATAGACAAATGCTTGAGGGAGTATCAATACACATATGATGTTACAGAGTCTTAGCTTTGTACGACAGCTAAGTCTCTCTCTCTCGGTTCAAAATGCTGAGATCCAGCAACAAGCAAGAGCAAGATAGCCAGCGACAAGTTAAACTGCAGACCAACTTAATGCGGGTACTGGTCTCCCACTTTATGGTTTTTTAAATCAAAGATTTGCTTCTAATAGAAATATTGCCTTCACCGCGGCTTACGGAAGCCATCTCCACCCCAAAATACATACATACATACATACATACATACATATAAGGCGGAACGATACATTTGTCGTCCTAAAGAAAACAACACAACAACTTGATTTTAAAACTTTTATTGAAAAAAAATCAATTCAGGTAATCTGATTATGCAGTAGAGTTGACATCTATTGAATGTAGTCGCCTCCAGCCTCATTAATCCCCTAGATACGGGCCTGTAATTGGGAGCATGCCTTTTCCACAAGCGCCGGTGGGATCCCGGCAGATACCCAGCGATCAGGCTGACTTTGGTGTTGTGGGAAGGTCATATTGATAATGTTCCCTATGTATAGTAAAACAAAGTAAGCCAGAGAGCTCAGATCGGGGGAGGCGGTGGAGGGGGCAGTGAGAGAAGGATACAAAGTCGTAGCATTTCTTCTGACGCCAAACCTGGATCTCTTTGGACTTGTGGGCCAGCGCCGAGTCCTTCTGGCACATCCAAGTTTTTCCAGCGGCCACCTGATTACAGCAGAGGATCACCACACTCTTCAGCACATCCAGGTACACTTTAGTGTTGATTTTCAAGCTTAATACGAAGATGTGAGGTTGCATGATGTGGTCCTAACTTGACACCACACCAAAGACCATGACTGTAACCAGAAACTTCGTTGAGCTGTGCCCTCAAGTGTATAAACCGTCCGGATTTGCATTTTGAGAGTGCTGGCAATGGTTCTATTATCATAACTTAGATCGGCAGAGAGCATGAGTTGTACAGCGGCGCATCTCCGATCTCGCTCGTTGAATATTGTGGCTCTCGGGATTTGTATACAATTGGCAAGCGCATCAGTCATCGAAGGAAGAACGGAATAACAAAAAAAATGCAGAGACTAAGAGGGAAACTAGCGTATCGACTAGCGAAGTGAAAGAGAGAGAGAGAGAGAGAGAGAGAAAGAGAAAGAGGGAAGCGAGAAAAATAGAGAAAAAGAGATCGACAGAGACTGGGGCAAAGACAGACAAAATAGCAAATCAACTAACCAAAAGTGAGATCGAAAAGGAGAAAAATAGCGTAACGACTGATGAATAGAGAAGGAAAGGGAGAATGAAAGAAACGGAAAGAACGGAAGATTATATATATATATATATATATATATATATATATATATATATATATATATATATATATATATATATACTAGCAAAAGTACCCGTCGTTGACTGGGTTCAAAAACAGCCTACAGAAAATGGACTCTGATTTATGAAAGTATGATAGGTTATGAAAAGGAAGGGTTGTAAAGAGATAGCTTCGAATTTGGGGGTATCAAAACCAAAGATAAAAAATGATGAAAGTAAAAATAAAATAGATAAACCCCATAATTTATTATACCATACCTGTTCATACTGAAACACTTATCACAATATTCTGTGGATCTACATTAAAAAACTTGTTAAATTTTGTGACATATTTCCATTCTATGGAGGTCAGGCGCGAACGAACTCTCCATAATCTTATTATACCATATATCTTCAAACTGAAACATAATTATCAAAGTATACTTACTCAGATAGATATGAAAAGTCTTTATTAAAGTTTTACCTATTTTCATTCTATGTAGGCCAGGCGCGGACGCAGACCCCACAATTTTATTATACCATCCCTATTTAAGTTAAAACGTACTTATCAAAGTATTATTATGTATATCTATATCAAAAACACTTGTAAACGTTTTTTTTTATTTTTAAAGTTTTTATTTTCATACTTTGTGAACCAGGCGCGTACACATACCCCACAATTTTAATGAATCATCATTATACCAGATCAAACATGCCCATTCCTGTGTCCCGATACATCTTCTATCATTATATGTAATCAGTTTTCTATAATAGTCAACCATATAGGAGCCTATTCGTGACCAGACACACACACACACATTCAGCTTTATATATATAGATATATATATATATATATATATATATATATATATATATATATACCCATATATATATATATATATATGGCCTTAATCATGACACCCTGCACTGATGATTCCCGAAAGGATGAAACACTAGTGTCTGTAGGTATTTAATAATTATTATAGCAAATAATAATAATAATAATATATATATATATATATATATATATATATATATATATATTAAAGCCCATTCTCTCCATGGTAGGGTCATCGCAACACAAGGTCTCAAAATGGATCTTTGACATTTTACAACCTGTTTTACCACATTATAGTAAATATTGTCTCAAAGATTCATTTTATTTTGCTGATTTTATTAAAAAGTCTAAGATTGTTAATAGGTTTGTGTGCTCTTATGACATTAGCAATCTTTTTACTTGCATCCCTGCTTTGGAAACTATAGATATCTATGCAGAGTTTTTATATCGGGGCCGGATATCACCTCCTCCTATTCCTGAAAACATCTTTATTGAACTTATAAAATTTGCCACGACATCTGTGGAATTTAGTTTCAACAATATTATGTATCGGCAAAAATATGGGGTGGCCATGGGGTCAGTACTTGGACCGACCATGGCGAAATTTTTTTTGGGTTCTATGAAGAGCGCTTACTATCTGGACCCATAAAACCATTAGTGTGCTTCCGATACGTTGATGACAGGTTCTGTTTTTTTAATAACCAACGGAAGCAAACACCTTTTTCTCCTGACTTAATAGAATGCATCCCGCGTTAAAGTACACCTACGAGGGAGAGTGCAATTCATCCATAGCTTTCCTATATGTATTGGTAACAAAAACGCCATCTAGTTACCATACATCTATATACGGCAAACCAACAGTTACAGGTTTGTACACTCGTTGGGATTCATTTTGCCCTAAAAAACGTAAGATAAATCTAATTTGGACCCTAACACATTGTGCCCTTATGATTTGTTCCAAGTCAAAATTAGATGAGAAATTGGAAACAATTACGGATACTTTATCCAAAAACGGGTACCCACTAGATGTGATTAGGTCAGTTATTCAAACGAAATTGCCTGAAATCTCTCGAATTAAAGAGAATATAGTAGCCAAATGTCCAATTCATCTCGGTTTGCCTTGGTTGGGTACAGTAAGTGAGAAATTTGCCAAACAAATAAGTTCAGCAGTTCATGGATGTTATTTTGCTGCCAATGTGTGTGTTGTGTTCTCTACGAGAACATTATTACCATCTTCTCAAAAAGACGTTCTACCCCCTACCATAATAGTAACATTATTTACAATTTTAAATGTGGTTGCGGTGCCAACTACTTGGGTCGAACGACATTAAGATTAGATGGAAGAATCCAACAACATGTACCAAGTAAAATTAGGAATGGAACCTACCAGGCAACTGACGTTGTTACTAACACATACGGGCCCTCAATTACTGATCATTTACTTAAAACCCGTCTTGTGCAACGAACTTTAGCACGGACTCCTTTTCTATTCATAGTCGAGCTCATTCATTATATCATCTTAAGATCTTGGAGACTATCCACGTTCGACTTAGAAAACCTTCTCTTTGCAAGCAAAAGAAAATGCCCCCTGGGTTTGAAAGTGATTAATCTCAAGGTTATTCGGCCATAACGCTGTTTTATTTTAATCGTTTTCCCACTTTTTTCTCCCCGTAAATTGGATAAAACGCAATTTTAATCGCTTTTTCATTCTTTGTTTTAAAAATTCCCTCGATACAAGCATAAAAAATATATATGTTTGTGCATTAAAATTAATTCAAATTAACACAGGTGTTCATGTGTTTACTACCATATGCAAGAAAATTTTATTAGCTTTCATTTGGTACCACTTTCAATGCTATAGCATTAACCTCTGGAAAGCTACAATGAAAATAAGGGCATAATATCCCAAATTTTGCAGCATTTTTGAAAAACGTCAACAATAAAATTACATGGCTCTTGAGGCAGGCATAGCCAAGGTCCAAGATCACAATAACTGGTATATTTAGCTAATTTAGACCTTGGAGAATGGGAATCAGTTTCCATATGTTTGAAGAAAAAGGCCAATTTTGAAGAGGTCTAATATATATATATATATATATATATATATATATATATATATATATATATATATATATATATATAATTTGTACTTATCAATCGATTCTGGTGAAATTTTAATAAAAAGTTTACATCAAAACCTGCACACAATCGTAAAAAATTATTAAACACACAATCTTAAAATTTTATTCTTCCTACAAGTTTAGCTAATAAAAAAAACTTTGCCAAATTATCAGTAATACTCATCAGTGACAAAACAATATCAAAGACTTTGTTCAAAAACGGAATGATTTACTAGAAGATTACAGTCTGGTACAGATTTCTGCAATAAAGTTGGTCACATATACAATATCAAGTCGCGTTTTGATTTAATGTGTCGATATGACGGGTCGATTGCAAACGCTATTGTATCATTGTTGCCCTTTCCAGCTATGTACGTGTATGGACTTGGATTTTCAAAATTAACTCAAAGACGAAGGCCAGAAACTGGTTCAGCACTTGATGCAACTGGAGCGTTGTACCGCCTGCGTTTCAAACTTCTGAACAAGCACATCCATTGCATTACACGACATTAAAAAATATTTTATCTACTTTTGTGTTAGTATTTCCTTTCAATTTATTTTTTTTTTATAAAAAGTAACATTTAAATATTAATGCAAATTCACGCATACAATACCCATGTTTGTAGAATAGAAGAGATTTATTATTAAACAAGCGGGGGGGGGGGTACCCGGCGTTGTCCGGGTGTTTGTAGGTGTGTGTATGGGGGGGGAAGTAATATTATAAAAAAGACGATGTTAAAAAATCAGAAAAACCAAAACCAAAATGGAACAAAATGGCATAAATAAACCTGTCGGATCGAACCTGTGTGTATGGGGGTGGGGGTGTAAAATAAAGAATAAGCGAAGTAATAAGAAAACGTTGCCCGGGTGTTTAAATGTGTAAAAGAAAAAAATATATTTTGGTCGGGAGGCGGGATGGAACCCGGAAGCTTTGACGCGGAGGTGGAAACAAAAGCTTACTACTAAACCGTCTAGACCACGAGTGAGGGATATTGATGTGCGTGTTAAGTTAAGGCTTATAAAGCGAGTGAAAGAGGTTTGATTGACAGGAAGACGCTAAATGAGGTCATCGCAGGAGCGTTACGATGACGTGGCAGTATTTTTAGTTTTCACCTCCCCCAGATGATGGTGGGAAGGGGGAAAGCAGCTCCCCATTGTCCAAATCGAATAGCAATTGTCTGATATACGGAGAAACTCCACATCGATCAATAGCTGATTGCATTCTGGACGTTTTGGCGCGAAAGCCGAGAACACAACGTTTTAATTTAGTTTCACTTTAATTATACTAGAAAGCCAAATAAACAGGCGACGCAGCAAAATAGCGCGAATCTTATCAAAGGTATTTAATAATTATTATGGTAAATAATTATGTCAGCACCTTTAAGAAACTCGTTTCTCATCGTTGAGCACTTTACAATTGTAATGAAGCCGCATGTGCAGATAATCGTATAATGATTAGATCACTCTGACAGGCGTTAAAGACATTTAAAAATAACTGTTTAAATTTCAACAATATTTCTCGCGGTTAACGGTAGCTGAATGGATCTAGTCCTATAAATACACACGCACGCACACGCACACACACACATATATTATTTTTAAAATATATTTTTTTAAATATAATTTTTAAAACATCATTATATATATATATATATATATATATATATATATATATATATATATATATATATATATAAAGGAACAAACCGTATTATGTGTTCATCAACGTTTCGTCTTTATTTCGAGGCTTCCTCTGGATGAATGAGATTAGGAAACAAAAAATACCAGTACCAAATATTTGAAAATGTTTCACGTGCAAAGTGTGACGCAGTTCTATTTCAGAAAAACGGGAAAAGACGATGGAAATTCAAAAAGGAGGGGAAAAGGGCTGGCGCTGTTGAAGAGAGGGAAATTTTAGTGACGTCATATAGTCGTTAATGTAATTTTAAAAAATATGAACGCAGTTAATATTCTTACTGGAAAAAAGATATATCTGTTGAAATTCAAATATTGGTTTGTAACAGAAATGAAATCAGTGTTTTTTGTTACGTAAATTATTGATTGAGATTATATGTATTAATTATTACAGGGAGTGTTTGAATGGTGTAGAAATAGGTTAACTATATTTACTCTATTTTGTGGAAATACTATTTCCATTATTTTCATCATATATATATATATATATATATATATATATATATATATATATATATATATATATATATATATATACTTATACAAAGGGCGTTCTAAAAGTAATGCCTTATTTTTTATTACGCGTGAATGGATCAGAGGGATTGAAAAATGTATTTATATTGTTCAGGGCTTAAAATAGTTATCTCTCTGTTGCAGATATCGACAGTGTAAGACTCTAAGAAAGCAACGTCTGTCATCGGCGTACATTAGAAGCAGAAAAATTTTGTCCGATCAACATTCACCGGTGCCTGTTTAGCGTTTACGAAGTTGGGGCATTTGATACCAGCAGAGTAAAGAGATGGGTTCGTCGGTTTCAGAGTGGCGGCGCGCTCCGGACTCTTTTTGACCATAGCATCTAAAGAGGCTAACAAGAGTGCATTGAAAATGGTGCTATGTAGAAAAATAAATTCTGGAGCACAACATGTCGCTCATTTTAATGGTGCTAATCTCTTCATTGTAGCTCTTCAACATTTTAGTTTCGGAGTTAAAAAACTAAAATAAAAGACCTTACTTTTTGAAGGACTCTCGTATAAGCAGAAAACTAACGACAAAAATCAAAATATCTAATTAAACCTTCACATACACAGAAATTATCAAATTTTTACAACTTTCCCGTTCATGGTTCGAAATTATAGTATTACATAATGCGGCGTCATGTCCTTAACAAACTGTTATGAATATGGGGATGTTTATCTCTCTTTCCATGACAGGAAGTGCTCTGGACATTTATTACTAAGGCGTTATTGAGAATGTTGGTGATTATGAAGAAAAATAAATTCTGAAGCCTAAAAGCTCGCTCGTCTTAATGGTACCGCTCCCATCTTCATAGCTTTTCAACTTTCTAACATTTTTAGTTAAAGAAATGGGTAGGGGGGACCATTTTATGTATGTGTGTATCTTTATTTATTTTCCTCTACAACATGTTACTTGTGATGGTATTTATTTGCTCCCCCACTGAGCAAATTAGGCACAAGGCCGTTTTTAATGTGAGGTAAAAACCAGCTCCCCTAAAAGTAGGCAAAAAGGGGGCACTCTGGTTACCAAAAATAATAATTGTCCCAGTATAGAGGGTTTCCCCTCCATTGACTGGTACAAATTATCTTAAGTGCGGCATCTGCCGGAACAGATACTACACAGATACTTGTGATTATATGATGGTTTAGAATTGATTATTCCATTATTATTGATTTAGAAAGGACTTGTACTGCCTTGATAGAGTTCAAAATACTTCGTAAGCCTCGTAGGAGATGCCCTTTTCTCTTCCCTGCAACCTCTATCTCACAGACGAGATGTTGCGAGTTTGTCTCTGCTTTGTCGTTATTTTCACGGCAAGTGTGCGACTGTGCTTCAATCTGTTTAAATTTCCCCCCTCGCCAAACTTTCACAAGAAACAATCGTCTAGCTGAAAACACTATCAATAATTCCCCCACTCTTTATCTGTGCCTAAACCTAAACGTAGATTCCATGAACAAAGCTTCTTTCTTAGAACTGCACGCCTGTGGAATTGTCTTCCGTTTTCCTGCTTTCCAGCTGACTACAATATGGTTGTCTTCAAGTCTAACGTAAACAAGTTCTTGATGAGCCGTTCCACTTAAGTTAATAAATTTACCGAATCTCCATTACTAACGATTACTATATTGTCCAATTAATTACTGTACACTCTTAACCCTTATCCTCGAGTGGTCTCTGGGCCTTGATAAGTGGTTATGCCTATGTAAAAAAAATCGCTTTATTCTATCATTTCTTTATTACCATTCACCCTATTATAAGAGAAGAGCAACAGCGTGTTAAAATGTCTGGCGTAGCGCATAAACAACAGGCTTTGCCAATATTGGCCAACGGACTTGTTGATTTTAATATTCAATTTTTTAATCTATATATTAATACGATAGCGTGTGTATTCTTTTGTGTGTCACGCTTACATCCGGGTCGTTTGATTGTTATGTTCTTCCATTTCTTGTCATAAATAATTTGACCAAGAATTTTACATAGGTTTTGGTTTCGGTTTCGACTATAGCTGATGGCATTAAATCATCTATTTTTTTTATAAATAATTTTATCAAGAATTCTTCACAAGTTTTGGTTTCGGTTTCGATTTTAGCTGAAGGAACTCAAGTTATATATATATATTCTTTTCATAAGTTTTTATTTCGGTTTCGATTCAAGCTAATGCAAATCATAGGGATATATTTTTTTAATTTTGAAATCGTATCTTGATAATATATAAAAATCGATAGAACATAAACTATATAATAATATATACGAAATCTGCAAGAATTAAATATCATATTTAAGCGTACTTTACGACGGGGCTTTACCAGGCGTTCATGCTAGCTTATATAAATACTTTGCGGTTTTTACAAAAAAGCTACAATAATATCAGAGCGTCTCCATTGACACTGAACATCTACAGAATACCAACATCAATATATTACATATGAATGACTGATACGTTCCGCAGCGCTCTCCGGTTAAAACAGAAGCAAAAAAAAAAAAAACTTGTAGAAAAATAAATGTCTTTATTTCTTTTTCACAATGCTAAATTCAATGGTTGCGTGTAATCGGTGAGAGGTTGGTGTGACGTAGGACAGAGGGGGTGGTTAGTGAACAGCGAGCGGCTCTCTACTCAAGTCAGGCGGGGGAACTGCGTCTCGGCTCTTTTGCTCTCTCTCTCTCTCTCTCTCTCTCTCTCTTTCTCTCGACAAGCTGTCTTGTTTATATAAATCCGTTCTGGCTCCCGATGCACCTGGGTGTC